>NC_064816.1:6453907-6534139 GCF_023721935.1 Panthera uncia | reverse complement strand
TTTTTTTTTTTTTTGTGGAATCTTTTGGGTTTCTATATAAAGTATCATGTCATCTGTGAAGAGTGAAAGTTTGACCTCCTCCTGGCTGATTTGGATGCCTTTTATTTTTTTGTGTTGTCTGATTGCTGAGGCTAAGACTTCCAATACTATGTTGAATAACAGTGGCGAGAGTGGACATCCCTGCCTTGTTCCTGACCTTAGGGGGAAAACTCTCAGTTTTTCCCCATTGAGGATGATATTAGCAGTTGTTCTCTCATATATGGCTTTTATGATCTCGAGGTATGATCCTTCTATCCCTACTTTCTTGAGGGTTTTTATCAAGTAATAATGCTGTATTTGGTCAAATGCTTTCTCTGCATCTATTGAGAGGATCATATGGTTCTTGTCCTTTGTTTTATTGATATGATGAATCATGTTGATTGTTTTGTGGATATTGAACCAGTCCTGCAACCCAGGTATAAATCCCACTTGGTTGTGGTAAATAATTTTTTTAATGTAGGATCCGGTTGGCTAATATCTTGTTGAGGAATTTTGAATCTATGTTCATCAGGGAAATTGGTCTATAGTTCTTTTTTTAGTGGGATCTTTGGTTTTGGAATCAAGGTAATGCTGGCTTCATAGAATGAGTTTGGAAGTTTTCCTTCCATTTCTATTTCTTGGTACAGCTTCAAGAGAAGAAGTGTTATTAACTCTTGCTTGAATGTTTGGTAGAATTCCTCTGGAGAGCCATCTGGCCCTGGACTGTTGTTTTTTGGAAGATTTTTTTATTACTAATTTGATTTCTTTACTGTTTATGGGTCAATTCAAATTTTCTATTTCTTGTTTCAGTTTTGGTAGTTTATACGTTTCTAGGAATTTGCCCATTTCTTCCAGATTGCCCATTTTATTGGCATATAGTTGCTCATAATATTCTATTGTTTATTATTATCTGCAGTGTTGGTTGTGATCTCTCCTCTTTCATTCTTGATTTTATTTATTTGGGTCCTTTCCTTTTTCTTTTTGCTCAAACTTGCTAGGGGGTTATCAATTTTGTGAATTCTTTTAAAGAACCAGCTTCTGGTTTCGTTGATCTGTTGTACTGTTTTTTTGTTTGTTTGTTTTGTTTGTTTGTTTTGGTTTCAATAGCATTGATTTCTGCTCTAATCTTTATTATTTCCTGTCATCTGCTGGTTTGGGGTTTTATTTGCTGTTCTTTTTCCAGCTCTTTAGGGTGTAAGGTTAGGTTGTATATTGAGACCTTTCTTCTTTCTTTAGGAAGGCCTGGATTGCTATATACTTCCCTCTTATGACTGCCTTTGTTGCATCCCAGAGGTTTTGGGCTGTGGTGTTATCATTTTCATTGGCTTCCATGTACTTTTTAATTTCCTCTTTAATTTCTTGTTTAGCCCATTCATTCTTTACTAGGATGTTCTTTAGTCTACAAGTGTTTGTTTTTCCAAATTTTTTCTTGTGGTTGATTTTGAGTTTCATAGCTTTGTGGTCTGAAAATATGCACAGTGTGATCTCTATCCTTTTGTACTTGTTGAGGGCTTGTTTGTCCCAGTATGCAATCTATTCTGGAGAACGTTCCATGTACACTGCAGAAGAATGTATATTCCCTTGCTTTAGGATGAAATGTTCTGAATATATCTGTTAAGTCCATCTGGTCCAGTGTGTCATTCAAAGCCATTGTTTCCTGTTGATTTTCTGTTTAGATATCTGTCCATTGCTGTAAGTGAGGTCTTGAAGTCCCTACTATTATGGTATTATCATCAATGAGTTTGTTTATGTTTGTGATTGACTTATATATTTGGGTGCTTCACATTTAGAGCATAAATATTTACAATTGTTAGGTCTTCTTAGTGGATAGTCCCCTTAATTATGATGTAATACCCTTCTTCATCTCTTGTTAAAGTCCTTATTTTAAAGTCTAGATTGTCTGATATAAGTATGGCTACTCCAGCTTTCTTTTGGTGACATTAGCATGATAGATGGTTCTTCATCCCCTTTCAATCTGAAGGTGTCTTTAGGTCTAAAATGGGTGTCTTGTAAACAGCATATAGATGGATCTTGTTTTCTTATCCATTCTGTTACCCTGTGTGTTTTGATTGGAGCATTTAGTCCATTGATGTTTAGAATCAGTACTAAAGATAATGAGTTTATTACCATTATGTTTCTTGTAGAGTTGGAGTTTCTGGTGTTCTCTGGTCCTTTTTAGTCTTTTTTGCTTTTGGTCCTTTTTTTTTTCCCTTATCGTTTCTCCCCTCTTTCCATCTTCTCTCCCCCTTAAAATTTCTTGCAGTGCTGGTTTAGTGGTCACAAACCCCTTTAATTTTTGTTTGGGAAATTTTTAATCTCTTCTATTTTGAATGACTGCATTGCTGGATGAAGAATTCTTGGCTGCATATTTTTCCGATTCAGCACATTGAATATATCCTGCTTCTCCTTTCTGGCCTGCCAATTTTCTGTGGATAGGTCTGCTGCAAACCTAAACTGTCTTCCCTTGTAGGTTAAGGACTGTTTTTCCCTTGCTGCTTTCATGATTCTTTCCTTGCCTGAGTATTTTGTTTGACTATCATATACCTTGCTGATGGTCAGTTTTTGTTGAATCTAATGGGACTCTTCTGTGCTTTCTGGAATTTGATGTGTCTTTCCCCGGGTTAGGAAAGTTTTCTGCATGATTTTCTCACATAACCCTTCTACCCCTTTTACTGTCTCTTCATCTTCTGGGACCCCTGTGATTCTGATGTTATTCCTTTTTAATGAGTCACTGATTTCTGTCATTCTTTAATTGTGTTCTTTCGCCTTGTCTCTTTTTTTTTTTCTTCATTATTCTCCATAAGTTTGTTTTATGTATGGCTGATTCGCTGCTCTGACTCCTCTATCTTTGCCACCATGGCATCCATTGGAAAGTGCAGCTCAGTTATAGCATTTTTTATTTCATCCTGGCTAGCTTTTACTTCTTTTATCTCTGCAGAGAGGCATTCTAATCTATTTTCGGCCCCAGCTAGTATTCTTACTATTATGATTCTAAGTTCTGGTTTGGACATCTTGCTTGTATCTGTGTTGGTTAAGTCCCTGGGTCTTGTTTCTTCCTGCTCTTTCTTTTGGGGTAAATTCCTTTACTTCATCATTTAGAATGGTGAAAAGAAATTAAGATAAAAGTTAAAAATTTAAAAACACACACACACACAAGTCAAATAAATGTTGCTAGATCCTAGATGTGTTTTGGTCTGGTTGTTGAAAGGAGCTTGATAGATTAGAGAAAAAGGGGGTGGGGGAGGGAAAACCTGAAAATTTGAAAAAAATGAATTCAATAAAATAGGATAAAATGAAATGATGGAAGTAAAATAGATTTTGAAAAATTTACAAAAATGTAAAAAATATAGTAGAAAAAAGTTAAATATTTTTAATAAAAATTGAAAATAAAAAAAATTTTTGTTTCTGTATTAAAGAAAAAGAAATGAAAAAGAAGAAAGAAAATTGAATAGATGGACCAGCAAACATAGAAATACAATTTAAATTACATCATCTTCCCCTAACATCAAACTGAAGCAATTTACAGTATGTAAACTAAGCGGGCAGAGAGACTTGTGTTTCTGAAGAGCGAGGTTGGCCCGGTTGGGCGGGGTTTAGTGTAAAGGCTCTGTTCTCCACTAGGTGGCGCTGCTTAATAGGGTGGATTGTTGTGGCGCCTGTAGGTGTGTATGCACATGCGCGAGCGGGGTGAAAATGGCGTCATCCAGCTAGTCAGACTAGTATCGGAACTCTCCTCTCCCCGACCAGCAATCGTGTACCTGTCCTTTGTCTCTGGCTTCCGTCCACTCCCTGCTTTTACACTGTCCGTGAGCAAGCCATCAGGTTGCCAGGTGGCCTCCCTACTGAGTTTTATCCCAGACGCGGCTGTGTTTCCTGACTCCTCACTTATGAAGGAATGCGGCTCCCCCTCCCCCCCACTCAGACCTTAAGGGGGAGGGTCTCACCGAACAATGGCGGGTGCTAGCAGCACCCAGGAACATTCGAGGGACTGTGCTGCCGCCGATGCTCAGACTGTGGCTGGGTGCCCACCTGCCCCAGAAAAAGTTCCCGTTTCAGGGATTATGGGAAATCGCAGCACGCGTCTGGCACCGGGCTTCCCCCTTAACGACCTTGTTCCAGCACCAGCAAATGTCGTTCTCCGGTCTGCTGGCACCTTTGCCTGTGTGGGGGCCGCACAGCCTCTACCGGCGGTCCTCCCAGCAGGGGAACCGCCTCTCCCCGTGTGGCCCGAAGCCCCCCCCGGACTCCACTCTGCTCCTGAGGACTCGCCCTTCCCACCAGAGCACCCCCAGGTATGGAACTGGACAGTTTCAGACTCTGCGCTCCCTGTTTGTAGAGTTTTAGTGGAATTTAAACCCTCTCCTTTTTCCTTTCTCCCTTTTTAGTTCAGTCCCTTGGGTTGTTTTCACTTTTCCACTTTCTCTCCAGCTGCTTTGGGGGGAGGGGTGCTTTTCCCGTACTCTCCCCACATCTGTGTCCTCTCTGCACAAGCAAAAACAGCTCCCTGCTTTCTGTGGCTTCTCTCTCCCCCAGTTCACGTCTCCGTGCCACATACCTGCTGAGTTCTGTGGTTCAGATTGTATGGATTGTTGTGTTAATCCTCAAATCAGTTTTCTAGGTGTGCAGGATGGTTCAGTGTTGATCTGGCTGCATTTCATGGATGTGAGATGCAAAAAAAGCTTCCATGCTGTTCCGCCATCTTGGCTCCTCCTCCGACTATAAGAGCATCTGACTCTTGGTCTCAGGGTCATGAGTTCGAGCCCCACGTTCGGTGTAGAGATTACTTAAAAATGTTAAAAAAATAATAGAGAATGTCTTTCAAAAAATAATAATGAAGGCGATTTCATTTTATCCCCAATTTGTCAAGTATTTTTTTTATTGTTGTGAGTGAATATTGATATTTATCCAGTGCCTTTTCTGCATGTATCATGGTCTTAACAACAACAAAAATCCTTCAGTTTGTTAATATGGTGAATTAACTACATTCCTTGATTTTCAGATAGTAAAATAACATGTGTATCTGGAATAAGCCACACTTGGACGTGGTATATATTAGCCAATTAGCCTTTTCACTTTGCTAGAATCAGTTATGTCTGGTAATTAGAGGCTTATCTTGTAGTTTCTTTTAATATACTTGTCTGTGTTTTATGTCAGATTTATATTGCCTCTTAAAAGGAGCTAGAAACTGTTCTGAAACACTTTGTGTAAAATTGGACCAGTTAGGACTTTTATGTTTGGAATAATTCACCAGTGAATCTTTTGGGTTTTCTTCACAGAAAGTTTTTGTAAGATAGTTTCACTGATGAATTCCACCAAATTATTTGTATATGACAAAAGATTATTCAGGTTTTTTATTTGTTTTTGTGTTAGTTTTGCTAAATTGTATCTGTCCATTCCATAACTTTTCAAACATGTTGACATAAATTTGTTGATAATAGCCTTTAATTCCTTTTTAATGTCTGAAAGCTGTAATTCTATCCACTTTTCCTTTCTGATGGTGGTAATATGTGTTTTCTTCCTTTTTCTTCATCCTGTTAGGGATTTAGATATTTTTTCAAAGAAACTTTAGATATGTTAATTTTTTCAAAGAAAGGAGAACTTTACTCTCCTTTCTGATTCTTTAATTTCTGGTTTTATTCCCTTCTATTATATTTGGGTTTAATTTAATTCTAGGTTTTTGAGATAGATACTTGTATCAGGGCATGTCTTCTGCTATGCCCAGTCTACTTATAAGCCTATCCAGTCAGAACTTTCTGCCATTATCAGTAGCAATATGTTTAAGATATATGCAGAAAAATACTATTTATGTGTCTGTTATCTTAAGGTCCTGGGTCTTCCTTGGTGGAATGGAGAGAAAACTGGACTGGGGAATCCAGACACCTAATTCCTAGTATTCAATTTTCGATCCTACCTCTATGACTTTTAAAAAGCCACTTAAGCTTTCTCGTCCTGAGTTTGGGGTATGTGTGTATCAATTCTTTTTTACTGAAATAATTATAGATTCAAAGTAAAAAAAAAAAAAGGGGGAAATCCCATGTATCCCTCAGTTTTCCCCAGTAGAAATCCAAGAGCTTATTCAGATTTCACCAATATGAATGGACTGTGTGTGTGTGTGTGTGTGTGTGTGTGTTTCTTTGCAGTTTGAGCACTTGTGTAGATGAATGGACCTACTACCACAATCAAGATACAGAACTGTTTCATCAGCACAAAAGAACTCCTTTAAACTACTTTGTATTCAGACCCAAACCTCTCCATCACTAGCCTCAACAAGTACAATATGTTCTCCATCTGTGTAATTTTTTTTAAGAATATTATATAAATGAAATCATACAGTATGTAACCTTCTGGAGATAGACTTTTTTTTCACTCAGCATAATCCCCTTGAGATCCATCCAAGTTGTGTGAAGCTGTGTCCTTTTTTATTGCTAACAGTGTGTTTGCTTTTCATCAAATGAAGTTCTCCTCTTCCTAGTTTGCAGAGATTTTTTTTTTTTAATCATGAATATAGGTTTTGGATTTTGTCAGTTGCCTTTTCTGCATCAACTGATGTCCTAGCCTAGTCCATATGGTAGATCACACTGATTTTCAAATAATGGACCAGTCTTGCACATCTGGACTACATCTCCAGTCATGGTGATTGGTGGATTCAGTTTACTAATAGTTGCTTTTCTGTTACTTTCTCAATTATGAAATCTATTTTAAGGCTAATATATTAAATCTGTAAGGTGTTAAAAATAGGCAAGGAACAAGAAACAAGTTTTTGTGTTTAGTCTAAGGCAGGTATATTATCAACATTAGCCATAAACCAAAGCCATTCAGCAACATAAGAGATACAGATAGAAAGTACTGGTCGAGTGGCTTGGATGGGGCAGGGATCACATCCATTCTGCTGGATCAGAAACACTTCATTGCCCCCACGTTTTTAGACTCTGGAAGAGTTTAAAGGACTAAGATTTGTTTCAGAGATGACTTGAAGAGAAGGGGCTGCCCTGGTTTTATGAAAAGAGAAGAGGTAAAAGGAAGTATTTAACCTTTAATGAGCTTTTATTCTGTGTCATTCACTGTTTTAACTTCCATGTATTAACTTACTTGATCACAAAGATTTCATGAGTTGGGTACCTATTATCAACATAATATACATGGTGAAATAGAGTTACAAATGAGCTCATTAATTGCCTGGAATTACATGGTATGTGGTGGAACTATGTCTGAATCCAGAACCCATGGTTTTTAATACTAAACTATACTGCCTCCAGAGACCAAAGAGTTTTGAAGAGTCTAGACAGCTATTGGGGTCAGATGGGGCTGAGAGCAACATTCTAGTGTAAACCTCACTTGACATCTTTTAGGCAAGCACCAAGTATCTTCTCAACCATCCATATGACATGAGGTCCCTATGTTATGGAAGGAGTGTGGTTATAAGGGAAGGAGAGAATCCAATTCATAAAATGTGAAAGACCAACCTTGCTTTATCTTTGAAAACATGTGGCACATTGTTAGCATTACATAAATATTGACAGCTTGATTTAACTAAAAGGTTTATTGAGTAATTACATCAGATGCTACTTGAAACACCTTATAGCTGTAATGTGTTTACTGTTCACAGTGATGAGTAATTTCAGATAAAATAATTCTACTCAAACAACTAGAAACACTCAGAATAAACAAGAGTGCTAGATAATGGAAATAAACGGTTTAAATTAAAAAAAAAATATGTTCAAATATAGAGATGTTTTCAGGTTCTAGCATGGGAAATGTTAACAATAAAGATGCCAATATTCCTGGTATCATTTCATCATCAATGTTAGTTCAATAAATCAAAATTGCAATGGAAATTTTAAGTGGAAAAAGTCTTTACAGGAAGAGCCTTCCTTGTGGGTATATGACTAGAGGAGGCCACATGAACTTCCCCTGGGAAGAGGTGGGACTCAGAAGTAATTGAGCTGGACCAAGGACACATTTTCTCCTCTGGTTGTCCAGGATTGTGAAGTCCACAGGGAATGGAGTTCATGAACCACTTCAGCTAATTATGAGCTCTGCATCCAGCTCTCAAGGCCACAATACCATAATCAGCCTGTGTCTCCAACCTTTCAGGTTGCTAGTCCCTGTCTAGTGGGCTTCATACCTGTATCTCCTTGCAGAGTAGTAATCTCCATCAGGAGGCCTGGCTGGAGTCTGTCTGTCTGCCAGTCCTGGGGACAAACCCTCTGCCATTACCACTGACCAGGCAGGAGAGGGGCAGCACACTGTCCCTCCTTGGTCATGCACCAGCAAAGTCACAGCGTAGCCAGTGAGTGCCATGACAGATAGTGGATGGAGGAGGCACTGGGGGAGCACAGTTTCCTTATTGTCAGGACAAGCAGGACATTTGGGTTAGACAGATGGTAGGGCACCAACATGCAAAATTTCCACTCCAAGCAATATGAGGTTTACTCTCATTCAGTGTTCTGCTTTCCTCCCACACTGGTTCTAGCTCCCATAGACATTACTCCCACATGGCATGATCAGGTCTTTCTAAACTGTCCCTTGAGTACTCCAAAATCACAAAGTGATGATGATGATGATGAAGACAGTAAGTATGATATTAATTTTCATTGGTTTCCTAAGCGGCAGGCTGTGAGCTAAGTGTTTTGTGTAGATTGTTTCATTTCATCTGTATAACGACGCCCCAAGAAACAGGAACGCACATTATCATTTTACAGATGAAGAGGACATGGTATTTAAGTGTAACTTGTATTAAGTCATGAAATAAAATGGGTATGAATTCAGATTTGAATCCTCACATCCAGACTCCAGACATAGGACACCTAGCCATTATTCCCTCCTACTAATCCAGTCTGTCATTTTACTTGCTGGATCACTTCAGGCAGAGACATGCCCCCCCCCCCCCCCCCGTGCTTTTCCCTTTGGTGGTTTCCAGTAGACCTAAGGGGAGAGTAATAGGTATCCCTTGCTGCACCAGCTAGGCTATAGTAACAAGCTGTAGGAAAGATAGCTGAGATCAAGGTAGGGATCATAGAAGGATCAGCCGCTTGTTATTCAGGGCAGATCTCTCTTGTCCCTGCTCCTAGATTTTCCTTAAACTATCTTCCTCCTTTGTGCTAGTTGCAAGGATTAAATGGTATATTAGAAACTGTATATGTGATGAATGTGTACAGAAATGTCAAAATAAAGTTTAGATATTCTTATGATTAACAGTCTAGTTTCATACTATTTTATTAAAATATCCTGTAATCTCAAGGTATGGATTTCCCTGGATATCTGACACGACATTTTATTTTGTCCTTATACAAGTATACTGAGTATACTGAGTGAAGGGAAATGACTCGAGTCTCATTTCTGATTTTTGGTCTTTAGCACAGAACTGGCAACAAAAACAAATAAAAATCTCTGTTAAACATTAAATAGCCCCTTAGTTCACATGAACGTAGAGTCGGCGATATGGTTTATACCCACTGGATGCTTTCTTGGCTGTGCGTTTATCTTTTTCAGCAATATCCCACAGGACTACAGACAAGATAGAGTAGGCTTATGTGTTTCCATGGCACGGACTTTCTATGAACCTCTTATTTTCTTTTTGTAATATATACATTATTCAGTTATCAAAAATTTGTGGAGATTTTAAATAATGAAAGGTTTAAAAGAGGGAGAAAGAGAAGATAAATTTTACTTTATGAACAGAGACACTTTTAGGATTTCACATTTAGGATATAGGATCATACCACGCTCAAGTTCCCTCGGACAAGAAAAGCTTTGACCTCTCTGTCATGTCATTAAATAAAAGTCATTAAATATTTCTCAAGATTAAATTTCATCAAACCAGCTACTGAAAAGTCACTTAATACTGATTAAAATACCATAACTGAATATTAAAAGCCAAACTTCCGGGGATATCATTTTCCCCATTTCTGGTAAAGAATGCTATCAGAGGTTGAGACATTTATACATACTCCAAATTTAGTGTGTGAAAGATGTGGGGCTCAGACTTTGGTCTCCTGACTCCTGTCTCAGGGCTATGTCTCTTACATTAAAGCTGAATAAATATATATTTTTTCAAGCTTGCTTTGTCCCAGAGGAACAAATGGAGACAGAACCATTGGTTTCTCATCTTATGACTCAGTGAGGTTATCTGTGAATTAGGAGAATGGGCTAAGTGGTTCATAGAGGTCTTTCTGGCATGAATATTGTAGTTAATAGGATTTTCTATGAAGAGTAATGTTATTTCCATCTCACTATGAAAGTCTGAGATGTGCAAATATTGTTGACAATTTCATGTGAGCTATCATGGAATGAGATTACTAGATAGACTTTAGGGATATTCCTGATTCTATATCTCAGAAGTAAAAATGTAGGCACCTAATAGTAAAATTAAATGTGCACTGATTTGTACAATGCAAACAACCGTACTTCATATATATATGAATATGTATGTATATATGTCTGTATATATTATAGATATTCTCAGTTGTGTGATAATGGAGAAGTAAAAGAATGGGTTTTTTTTGGCATGAACACTGAAAAATTTTTTTAAGTTTATTTGTTTATTTTGAGAGAGAGAGAGAGAGAGAGAGAGAGAGTGAGTGAGCGAACACCCGGGAGGGGCACAGAGGGAGAGAGAGAGAATCTCAAGCAGGCTCCACAGTGTCAGCATGGAGCCTCGTGCAGGGTTCGAACTCACGAACCGTGAGATCATGACCTGAGCCTAAATCAAGAGTCAGCCTTAACCAACTGAGCTACCTAGGTGCCCCTATGAACAGTTTTTAAATGGCAACAGATGGTAAATTGATATAAGTTACAGGTTAGAATATAATGGATACAAAATCCATCCAGGTAACAGAAAAGTATCGCTTACAAAAGTAAATCTGATTCAAGTGGCTAAAGAATTCAGACACCCCATTTTGATAATTACACAGAATTTTCATAGGAAGGAATTGAAAAATAAAAATAAGTCTATTCCTCTGGCAGAACTATGCATCACTAAAGTGTTTGAACCAGATAGGTCACAGAAGTCTTTCACAGAAACATTTAAAGTTTAATGAGAGTATTTTAGGGACAACATGTGTAGTATGATACTTTTCAGCTATGTTTTCAGGAAGACTGTTTATGGATATGAACTCAATCTTAATACCATGGAAACATTGGCAGGAAAAATATACCTGCCAAATTCATGACAGTGGTTGCCTTTGTGGGATAAGTATGCCCAGGAACAAGGTCATGAAGGGAGAGTAAGAAAACTGAAATTTTATTGGTAATATTGCAAATCTGTATAAATATAAGTTTTTTTTTTTAAGTTTGTTTACTTAGAGACAGAGATAGTGGGGGATAAGGGCAGAGACAGAGAGAGGAGAGAGAAACCCAAGCAGGCTCCACATTACCAGCATGGAGCCCGATGCAGGGACCGATCCCACAAACTGTCAGATCATGACCTAAGCCCAAGTCAGATGCTTAATGGACTGAGCCACCCACGTGCCCCTGAATGTTCACATTTTTTAAAAGTTTTACTTATTTAAGTAATCTCTACATGCAACATGGGGCTCGAGCTCATAACCCAGAGATCAAGAGTCACATTCTTTTCCGACCGAGCCAGCCAGGGGCCCCTGAATGTTTACATTTTTAATATAGTGAGTGGGTATTAATATTAGTAGATAAAATTAATGGGGCATTTACCAAGTGGTAATATTCTAAGGCAAAGATTCTCAACTGTGGCTGTATGTGACAATTACAGTAACAGTCTATACAATTACAACAGACTCACATGTAGAGATTCTGATTTAACTGGTTCTAGTTCTGATTTAACCTGTAGCCATGCTATTTAGGGTATTTGAAAAGACATACAGATAATTACAATGGTCAATGAGGAGTGAGACCCATTGGCCTAAGCACTTTATTATTTAATTTTTTTATTGTGTGATTTCATTTTTTAATATTTTTATTAGAGTATAATTAAAATACAGTGTTATATTAGTTTCAGGTGTCCAATATAATGGTTCAACAATCTATACATTTCTCTGTGCTCATCAAGATAAGTGTACTCTTAATCCACTTATTATTCCCCCCTCTCCCACCCACCTTTTAAATTTAATTTTTATGGGGTGTCTGGGTGGCTCAGTTGGTTAAGCATCCAACTTCGGCTCAGGTCATGATCTCACGGTTTGTGAGTTTGAGCCCCGTGTTGGAGTCTGTGCTGACGGCTTGGAGCCTGGGGCCTGCTTCGGATTCTCTGTCTCCATCTCTCTCTGCCCCTCCCCTGCTCACGGTCTGTCCCTCTCTGTCTCTCAATAATAAATAAGCGTTAGAAAAAATTTAATTTTTTACAACAACACTATAAGGTAGTTCCATTTCCTCTTTTAAGCGTTTATTTGTTTTTGAGAGAGAGAGTACAAGCAAGCAAGCGGGGGAGGAGCAGAGAGAGAGGGAGACAGAGGATCCAAAGCAGGTTCTGCTCTGTCAGCCAAGAGCCAGATGCAGGGCTTGAACCCATGAACTGTGAGATCATGACCTGAGCCAAAGTTGGACACTTAACCAACGGACCCATCCAGGGGGACTGTATGTCCATTTTTTTAAAAATATTCATTTATTTTTGAGAGAGCGAGTGAGCTGGGGAGGGGCAGAGAGAGAGTGGGGGGGGGATCAGAAACAGGTTCTGCACTGACAGCAGTGAACCCGATGTGGGGCTCCAACTCACAAACCCAGAGATCATGACCTGAGTGGAAGTTGGATGCTCAACCGACTGAGCCACCCAAGCGCCCCTAAGGTAGTTCCATTTTGTCCCCATTTTATACATGAAGAAATGATTCAGGTTTTTATAATATTATTCTCTGTACTTTGGTCTTTTGCATTTTTCTCAAATCACATTGTTACCTGCCAGGAGGTCCAAGTTGCCTTCAGGGAGCTGATTTAAGAAGTGTAAGTTCTTAATTAGGGTTAAGAAGACTGGATTTCAGACATAGCTTTGGGATTTCCCCTGGTTGTAAAACCTTGACTGTAAATAAGAGGGTTGATTTGATAAGGAAACAATGCTTCACAAATTTTAGAATTAGAAACTTTATTAAACACTTTTACCAAGCCACTATGTGATGGAGACAAGAAATGCCAACGGCAGTCACGAAGACAGTCCTTGAAATGGTGTGAAGTTAATACAAATAACCCTGCATAAAAAGTCTAGGGTTAAGATTAATAACAAAAAGACTTTTTTTATTTTAATTTTTTTAAACATTTATTTTTGAGAGACAGAGTATGAGCAGGGGAGGAGCAGAGAGAGAGGGAGACACAGAATTTGAAGCAGGCTCCAGGCTCTGAGCTGTCAGCACAGAGCCTGACCCAGGGCCCGAACCCACAAACCATGAGATCATGACCTGAGCCGAAGTCGGATGTTTAACCGACTGAGCCACCCAGGCACCCCCATTAACAAAAAGACTTTTAAAAGGCAACTCACATTTAAGTGAGCACTCATTCCTTTTTTTTTTTTTTTTTTTAAAGCAGACTCCATGCCCAAAGTGGGACTTGAACTCATAATGTCAGGATAAACAGTTGCATGCTCTACTGACTGAGCCAACCAGATGCCCCGGGAGCATTCATTTCCATTGAGGATAGGCATCAGAAAACCAAATAAGGATGAAAATACATGAAAATAGCTATCATATTAAATTCTAACTGATTAGGAGTGCCTGGGTGGCTCAGTCGGTTTTGCATTTGACTTCAGCTCAGGTCATGATCTCACAGTTCAGGAGTTCGAGTCCCGTGTCAGGCTCTGTGCTGACAGCTCAGAGCCTGGAGCCTGTTTCAAATTCTGTGTCTCCCTCTCTCTCTGCCCCTCCTTCCCTCATGCTCTGTCTCTCTCTCCTCCAAAAATGAATAAACAGTAAAAAAATTTTTTTAGTTCTAACTGATTAAATATATTTGACTTTAATTTAGAATGCAGGTAACATTACAGAATATTTATAAATATTTTAAATTAAAAGAATTTCTTGTGCTGCATATAGATAAATTATATTTGCTTCCTAGTGTTTTTCATTGGAGTGATTTTTTTGGGGGGAAGGTGGGAGAAAGATACTTCTTTCATATATTTCCTTCAGCAGAGGGGACTGATATTTTACTGTGTTCATTGATTTATTTACTCTAAGTTGCCTTGTTCCTCTATCACACTTCGGTTCAGTCTCTCTAAAATGTGTTTAATTTTTTTTTTAATGTTTATTTATTTTTGAGAGAGAGAGAGACAGAGAGAGAGAGACAGAGACAGAGACAGAGCATGAATGGGGAAGAGGGAGAGAGAGAGAGAGTGAGATCCAGAATCTGAAACAGGCTCCAGGCTCTGAGCTGTCAGCACAGGGCCCAACGTGGGGCTCCAACTCAGGAGCCATGAGATCATGGCCTAAGCCGAAGTTGGACACTCAACCTACTGAATCACCCAGGTTCCCCTCTAAAGTGTGTTTATATAGAAACAGGTAACTAGCCAAGAAATCAATGCGGAAAGAGTTCTGAGAGGAGATGAGTTTGCCACCACCGAGAAATGTAGCTGGAAGTACTGGAGTATACAGTCCTCAAGTGTGAATATGCTTTATTTTGATTTGCTTGAATACAAAATACAGACACACTTGCTGCCTGTTTGCTTGTTCCATCTATTCCAAGATTCTTTTCCTTCCTGGGAGGGGTCTCAGCCACATGGGATTAAAGACTCTAACACTCATCTCAGAATTCTTCCTCCTGAGACTTTTGGAGGATCCAGAATGGCAGCCTCTCCTCTTTGGGCTGTTCCTGTCCACGTACCTGGTCACTGTGCTCAGGAACCTGCTGATCATCCTGGCCGTCAGCTCTGACCCCCACCTCCACACCCCCATGTACTTCTTCCTCTCCAACCTGTCCTTGGCTGACATCGTTTCACCTCTACTACTGTCCCCAACATGATTGCGGACATCCATACTCACAGAAGAATCATCTCCTATGTAGTCTCAGATGTCTATTTTTATTCTTTTTGGATGTTAAGAGAATCTACTGACCGCAATGGCCTATGATCGGTCTGTGGCCATCTGTCATCCCTTGCACTACCCACCTCTGTGGCTTGCTGGTTTTGGTGTCTTTTTTCATCAGCTTTTCACCAGTTGCACAGTCTGATGGTGTCACAGCTTACCTTCTTCACAGATGTGGAAATATACCTCATTTCCTTCATGGCCCTTCTCAGCTATTCAAACTTGCCTCCTTGGAAATCCCCACCAATAACCTATGAATTTATTTTACTGATGCCATTTTTGGTGGTGTTCCACTCTCAGGGATCCTTTTCTCTTATACTCAAATTGTTGCCTCCATTCCAAGAGTCCCATCCACAGGTGGGAAGTAACAAAGCCTTTCCTACCTGTGGCTCTCACCTGTTAGTTACTGGCTTATTTTCTGCAACAGGTCTTGGAGTGTACCTCAGTTTAGCTGTCTCATTTTCCCAGGAAGGGTGAGGTGGCCTTGGTGGTGTATACTGTGGTCACCCCCATGCTCACTCCCCTTCATCTAGTCTGAGGTACAGGGCCATCAAGAGGGCCACAGAGAGGTACCTCAGAACAGCCCATTCTCAATACTTGTCCCCCTTTTTTAGTGTGGGAGCTGGAAAAGTCAGTCAAACCAAACACTTGGAACTGGAAATTCTGCCCATTTGGTTCCATAATTTTGGTAGTTTTTGTGCCTTTCAATCTGTTCAGTGCTTCATATCTGAATATTGCTTATTTTGATACATTTTAAATGGGATTGAGGGAGTTTTGTGGGATCCTACCTATATTAGAGTCAATGCATGAATGAATCATATTGTAACTATAGAACTTTATTTCTCATCTATGACCCAGGCATTCTTTTTTTTTTTTTTTTTTTTTTTTTTTATAATTACAATTGGGGCACTGGGTGGCTCCGTTGGTCAAATGTCTGACTCTTGATTTCAGCTCAGGTCGTAATCTCACAGTTTGTGGGTTTGAGCCCCTGCATCAGGCTCCATGCTGGCAGTGCAGAGCCTGCTTGAGATCCTCTCTGCCCCTTCCCTGCTCACTCAATTTCTCAAACTAAATAAATAAACTTAAAAATAAACTTAAAAATAAACTTAAAAAATGTGATGACTGCTTCTCACCACAGATTATGGTTTAATTGGACTGAAGTATAGCCTTAGCATAAGGGTTTAAAAATTATCCTGGTTGGCTCTCACGCGTAAGCAAGGTTGAGGGCTACTGATCTAACTACATGTTTTGTTCAGAGATAACTAGTACGTTTGGGTCTTTTAATGCTCACGAGAAGGTGCTGAAGTTCTTAAAGTAATCTGAGCTCATAAGAGAGATGATGTGAAAAAGTTCACCCTAGCAACAGGCAGGGTGATTTTTCCTAAAATTCCCGATATTCCTTTGCATATATTCTCCTTCCATGCCATACGACTAGTCATCTGTGCTGGTCAATTAGATATTGTCACCTTGCTCCAAAGTCACCTATCTATACTTTACCTCAGCAAAGGGTGGCTCTTCTCTTTCACTAGTAAAAGTATCTTTAGGACTTTACTTTAAAACCTTTGTCTTGTCTCGACACATCTGTCTTTGGGCTCTGTTCTGTGTCCACTATATGGTACATGGTAAAGGCCACTTCCTTTAGAGATGTCATGTACAGTTTCTGAGACAATAATTGGGGACTCTTTGAAACCTGCCTAATAAGTTGTTTAATTTACTTACCCTTTGTCCACTAAGCTAAGTCATCTATCAGCATCACTGACCAGGAACTTTAATACTGGAGGAGGGTAGTCCTTTATAGAGGAGAAAGCCATACTAGCCAGTGAGAAGAAATACATCCTATTAAAAATGACTAAATTACGGTTTTGATTCCTTGGTTTTCATGAACTGAGATAAAATACTTTGGGTCTGATCTACTCTGGAACAATGAATAGGGTGTGTCTCTATTTCTGAAAACCTAAATAATGGGCAAAAATGCTTGGAATTTGCCAAGATAATTGTGATGGTTAATTTTATGTGTCAACTTGGCTGGGCCATAGTGCCCAGATATTTGGTCAAACATTATTCTGGATGTCTCTATGAAAGTATTTTTTGGGTGAGATTAACATTTAGATCAGTGGACTTTGAGTAAAGCAGATTACCCTCTATAATATAGGCGGGCTTTATCCACTCAGTTGAAGGCCTTAATAGAACAAAGACTGACCTTCCAGAGGGAGCAAGAATCCTGCCAGCAAACTGTCTTTGGACTTGAATTGCAGTTCTTCCTGTGTTTCCTGCCTGCTAGCCTACACTGCATAATTGGAGCTTACGAAGCCTCCACAATCATGTGAACCAACTTCTTAAGTCTCTCTTTATATATAAATATATACATATCCTGTTGGGTCTCTTTCTCCAGAGAACGCTGACTAATACAGTAATACTGATGTTGATATCTCATTTAACATTCTCCCCACAGGTGATGCTTTCTTTTTCTTCTTCAAATTCAAAATTTAGAATGAGTGCTAATTGATTAACACTAGGTATGGAGGTGAAAGCCTGGATAGGGAAATGTGTCAGGTAGGTCCACAGTAGCTATCTAAGAGTGGTGCTAATATCCTTGATATGAGAGAGGCACCACAGATAATAGAAAGGGTATGGGACTCAAAGACACAATTCTATCTCATCTCAACAACAATTTGAAACCTGTGGCAAATCAGTGTACTTCAGATTCCTCATCAGTGAAAAGGTAACCTATAGAATGGGAGAAAACATTTGCAAACCCTATGACTGATCACTGGTTAATCTCCAAAATATGCAAGAACTCCTACAATTCAATGGCAAACAACAACAACAACAACAACAACAACAACAAATTTGTTTAAAAAAAAAATGGGTTAAGGACTTAAATAGACATTTCTCCAAAGGAGATATATAAGTAGCTAAAAAGTATATGCAAAGGTGCTCAATATCACTCACTATTCATCAAAGGAATGCAAATCAAAACCACAATGAGATGTCACTTCACACCTGTCCTGTTGGTGTGTGTGTGTGTGTGTGTGTGTGTGTGTGTGTATCTCCAAAAGAATTGAAATCAAGATCCCAAAGAGAGATCTATGTTCCCTGTAGTACTACTCAAAATAGCCAAGATCTGGGAACAACCTAAATGTCCACTGACAGATGAATGGATAAAAAAAACTGTGATCTATCTATCTATCTAGTATATATACATATATATACTATCCAGCCTGAAGAAAGAAGGACATTCTGTCATTTGAAACAACATGGTGAGCCTTAAGGAGATTATACTAAATGAAATAAGCCAATCACAGAAAGATAAATACTGCATGACTCCATTTATGTATCTAAAATAGTAAAATTCATAGAGTCAGAGTAGAGTTGTGGCAGGAGGGGGAAATGGCAATCAAAGGGCATAAAGTTTCAGTCAAGCAAGATGAATATGCTCTAGAGATGTACAACATTGTACCTAAAGTTGACAATAATATATGAATACTTCAAAGTTTGTTAAAAGGGTAGATCTCATGTTAAGTGTTCTTAGAGCCACAAATATTAACTGAGAAAATGGAAGTACTACCAGATTCCTGATATAGAAGTCCTAATTCTCCCTAAATTGCTCAGTCATTTGAATGCATTTGATGAATGATAAACTCACATTTATGTATATTAATTTAAAAATTAAGTCTCGGTTTTTTATTGATATATGAAACCTGAAAATCAGAAGCGTACAGGTGCTATTCCCCCTGAGAAGTGGAAGGCCTCAGAGCCGACAAAAGACATTTCCTTTCCCTATGTTCCTGGTCCATTAATATTAACAAGTCTTCAGAGATTGGGAGAACACAGACCAATTTGGCTAATTAGAGCTCTGTACATTGAGCTTTCAGGCCCACACAACTATAAATAATTGGCCTGTGCTCTGCAGACTTTCAGTTGGCCTGTCCCAGCACAGTTGGATCTGTATGTGTGTCCTCTCTTCCCAGAATCATTATATGCATCAAGGGGTCCATACCTGACTCTGTCTTCCTGCAGGTCCTGAGAACAGAACCTGAGCCTTCATCACTCACCAGGCATAAGAAGGGTGATGGATCGTCATTCCTTTGTTATTCCCCAACACAGAGGCAGCACAGTGCCGTGAGTGATGCTGGGGATATTGGATACAGGAATGGCTTGGGGAGCGTTGTTTCTTCATCATCAGGATAAGCAGGATAGTTGGAGAAGCCAGATGGAAGGGGACCATATGTAGTTTCAGCTCAGAGGCTGTGAGGTTTATGTTCTTGGTTCTGGTGGGAATCTGAAAATTCTCAAAGTTCTGCTTTCCTCCCACACTGGTTCTAGCTCCTGTAGGAACCTTTCTAAATACTTCTTTAAAAAAAATTTTTTTTTAACGTTTATTTTTGAGAGAGAGACAGAGCATGAGCAGGGGAGGGGCAGAGGGAGAGAGGAAGACAAAGAATCCAAAGCATCCAAAGCAGGTTCCAGGCTCTGAGCTGTCAGCCCAGAGTCCGAAGCAGGGCTCAAACTCACAAACTGCAAGATCATGACCTGAGCCAAAGTCAGAAGCCCAACTGAATGAGCCACCCAGACGCCCCTCCTGTAAGAACCTTTCTAACCAGAGCAGGAAACAAGTCCCTCTAAACCGTCTCTTAAACATTCCAAAATGATCATGAAAGTGGAAGATGAGCAGGGGAATGATGCCAGATGACTATGTACTTGATATCATGAAGCCTTTTTAAGAATTCGCAAGTACCAGGCTCTGAAATAAAGTGCTTTATGTAGCCTGTTTCTTTTCACCTACGTAGTCACCCCTAAAATATGTGTACACATTATTGTTCTTTTAAAAAGGAGAGGATTATAGCCTTTTAATGTAACTTGTACCAGGTCATGGGATAGAATGGGATGAAGTCAGGTTTGAATCAAACGGTCTGTCTCCAGACACAGTGCCCCTGGCCAGTATTCTCTCCTTGCCAATGCAACCAACCACGTCACTTCTCTGATCATTCCACCCATACACTCTCTGCTCACTGTGCTCTTCTATTTGGAGGTAACTGGTAAACCACAGTGGTGAGCCTTTGGTGTATCATCTATAGGGAGGGTGTCTGAGATCGCTGGCCCAGGTCACAGAAAGAGCCGGCTCATGACAGTACAGCTTAGGGTAGGTCTTTCTCTGGCCCTGGCTCCTGGACTTTGCCTCAGTTGTCCACTTCCTCCTCCATTCTCTCTCTCTTTCTTTCTTTCTTCTTTTCTTTTCTTTTCTTTCTTTCTTTCTTTCTTTCTTTCTTTCTTTCCTTTTTTTCTTCTTCTTCTTTCTTCTTTCTTTTTCTTTCTCTCTCTCTTTCTTCTTTTCTTTCTTTTCTTTCTTTCTTTCTTTCTTTCTTTCTTTCTTTCTTTCTTTCAGAGATTGCAAGTGGGGAAGAGGGGCAGAAAGAATCTTAATCAGACTCCGTGCCCAGAGTGGAGTCGGCCATAGGACTCGATCCTATGACCATGAGATCATGACCTGAGCCAAAATCAAAAATCAGACTCTTAACTGACTGGGCCACCCAGGTGCCCCTCCTACTCCATGCTTATAATTTAGCCCTTCTCCATTTCAAAGGGAGACATAACGTCAATGTCTCAGTTTCTATCCACAATCAGGAAACCAGAAATTATTAAAAGATGTACAATAGATGTGTTATTGTGAAGACCTGTGGATCCCTGCTTTAAAGTTTCTGAGTTTTAACGGAGTGAAGAAGTAAAATGCATGTGCCTCAGAACCATAATATAATTTTTTTAAAACAAAGATTGCTGGAAATCTGCATTTCTTTTTTTTTTAATGTTTATTTATTTTTGAGAGAGAGAGAGAGAGAGAGAGAGAGAGAGAGAGAGAGAGAAGAACCAGGGAAGGGGCAGAGAGATAGGGAGACAGAAGATCCAAATCAAGCTCTGCATTGACAGCAGAAAGCTCAGTGTGGGACTTGAACTCATGAACCTCGAGATCATGACCTGAGCTGAAGTCAGACACTGAACCAACTGAGCCACCCAGGTGCCCCATTCATAATATAATTTTAAGTCCTATGTTCTCTACTTATTATCTCGTGACCTGGAGCAAGTCCTTAGTATCTCTGAGCCTCAAAATTGTCATCTGAATAGATTCCTAGTTGATACTACTCCACCAAGTAAGGACTAAATAGATAATGAATACTAATAATGTCGTTAAATATGTGATGGATCCATACAGTAAGGGCAAAAATTTAGATATTATTATTGATAATGTTGGTTAATATTGTTAATACCAAGCTTTATTATACCATTCAACCCAAATATCCTGTGATCTGATTGATTTTCAATGGATACTAATAAAAATTTCAATTTTTGTCCCTGTACAAGTATTCAGTACTTGGAAGGGAATAACTGAGTCACATTCATTTCTGATTCTCCAGAACTTATATTATCTTTGTCCCAGAGTAGGCAACAACAACGAAACCCTCAAGTATGTTAAATATTGAATAGACCCTTCTTTGAGTCACAGGAATGAAGCATAGTCAATATGGCTTGCACAAACTGCTGCTTTCCTGCTTGACCCTTCATCCATCCTGGGGACATCCCATAGGACAAGGGATAAGAAAAAATACCACTTGTTTGTATCTATGTCATAAACTTTCAATAGGATCTATTATTTTCTATTTAATAGCATCTACAACATTCAGTTACTAAGAAATCGTTACAGTGATTTTCATAAGTATCGAAAAGAAAAGGGAGAATGAGAAGGGGAAGATAAATTTTACTGTGTCAGTTTAGACACATTTTAAGATTCCTAGCACCTTGAGAAGAGAGCCTTCAGATTTTCTCCATATAATCAAGTAAAAGGTGATTCAAATGTGCATAGGACTGCATTTCATCAAGAAACCCACTATTACAATAATGATTCAAATTCTGGATACAAAGTGACCAAATATTTATTAAGTTCCTCTTCCTTTAAATGCCACACATCTCTGGAGATGCTCTTATCCTCTCCATTTCCAGAGAAGGGAGTCCAACACAGAGAGGTTGAGGGATTTACACATATTTCTGTGAATTAGGTTACTGTGGTTTTGGGGAGTACTTACAGCACTAATATAGTGGATTATAGGATTTCCTATGAATAGTAATGCACTTTACAGCCAAGTTTGAAAATCTGAGATATGGAAATATATTCCCTACATAAAATGTGAATATTTAAATGGAGCTATCACAGAATGACTATTATTAGATACTTGAGAAATATTGATTCTATACCTTTAAAAATTTTTTTTAACGTTTATTTATTATTGAGAGACAGAGAGATACAGAGCATGAGCATGGGAGGGGCACAGAGAGGAGGAGACACAGAATCCAAAGCAGGCTCCAGGGTCCGAGCTGTCAGCACAGAGCCACTGCAGGGCTCGAACTCACAAACCACGAGATCATGACCTGAGTCAAAGTCGGACGCTTAACCGAGCTACCCAGGTGCTCCTGATTCTATACCTTAATAATAGCATATAGGTGTACCAACTAATTTTTCTACTGGGAAAACAAATGTAGGCAATAAATAGTGAAATTGGACTTGCACTGATTTTTACAACACAAACAACTATTTTCCATGCACATGTCATATAGAAATTCTCACCTGCATGATATGCAAAAAGGATTTTCATAGAGTTATTGAAATAAGGAATTGACAAATAAAATGAAGTTAATTCCTCGGGTAGTACTATGTATCACTTAAAGTATTATATCTAAATTTAAACACAATGTAGTAAACAAGAACACTTTAGATGCAGTGTATGTAGTAATATGTTGTTTAGGTGAATTTTCAAGAAAAGTTTGTAAATATGTAAATAAGTACTAACATTATGGAAACACCGACAGAAAATACACTCACCTAATTGATGACAGTGGTTGCTTTGGGGGCAGGTGTGCAGGGCAATTAGATTCTGCAGGAATTTATTTATTTATTTATTAATTTATTTATTTATTAATTTCTAGTTTACATCCAAGTTAGCATGTAGTGCAATAATGATTTCAGGAGTAGATTCCAGTGACTCATCCCCTACGTATAACACCCAGTGCTCATCCCAACACGTGTCTTCCTTAATACCCCTTACCCATTTAGCCCATCCCCGCCCCCCACAGCCCATCCAACAACCCTCAGTTTGTTCTCTGTATTTAAGAATCTCTATGGTTTTTCCCCCTCCCTGTTTTTACATTATTTTTGCTTCCCTTCTCTTATGTCCATCTGTTTTGTATCTTAAATTTCACTTACGAGTGAAGTCATATATTTGTCTTTCTCTGACTTAGTTTGCTTAGCATAACAACCTCTAGTTCCATCCACATAGTTGCAAATGGCAAGATTTCATTCTTTTTGGTTGCCAAGTAATATTCCATTGTGTGTGTGTGTATGTGTGTGTGTATATATATATGTATATGTATATATATATGTATATATATATGTATATGTAGTTCTATTTTTAATTTTTTGAGGAACCTCCATACTGTTTTCCAGAGTGGCTGCACCAGTTTGCATTCCCACCAGCAGTGCAGAAGAGATCCTCTTTCTCCGCATCCTCGCCAACATCTGTTGTTGCCTGAGTTGTTAATGTTAGCCATTCTGACAGGTGTGAGGTGGTATCTCATTGTGGTTTTGATTTCTATTTCCCTGATGATGAGTGATGTTGAGCATTTTTTCATGTGTCTGTCAGTCATCTGGATGTCTTTGGAAAAGTGTCTATTTATGTCTCTTGGCCATTTCTTCACTGGATTAGTTGTTTTTGGGTGTTGAGTTTGAGAAGTCCTTTGTAGATTTTGTATACTAACCCTATATCTGTTATGTCATTTGCAAATATCTTCTCCCATTCTGTCAGTTGCCTTTTAGTTTTGCTGATTGTTTCCTTTGCCGTGCAGAAGCTTTTTATCTGGATGAGGTCCCAATAGTTCATTTTTGCTTTTGTTTCCCTTGCCTCCAGAGACGTGTTGAGTAAGAAGTTGCTGCAGCCAAGATCAAAGAGGTTTTTGCCTGTGTTCTCTAGGATTTTGATGGTTTCCTGTCTTACGTTTAGGTCTTTCATCCATTTTGAGTTTCTTTTTGTGTCTGGTGTAAGAAAGTGGTCCAAGTTCATTTTTCTGCATGTTGCTGTCCAGTTTTTCCAGCACCACTTGCTGAAGAGACTGTCTTTATCCCATTGGGTATTCTTTCCTGCTTTGTCAAAGATTAGTTGGCCATATGTTTGTGGGTCTATTCCTGGGTTCTCTATTCTGTTCCATTGATCTGAGTGTCTGTTCTTGTGCCAGTACCATACTGTCTTGATGATTGCAGCTTTGTAATACAGCTTAAAGTCCAGGATTGTGATGCCTCCAGGTTTGGTTTTCTCCTTCAGGATTTCTTTGGCTATTCAGGGTCTTTTGTGGTTCCCTACAAATTTTAGGATTGTTTCTTCTAGCTCTGTGAAGAATGCTGGTATTATTTTGATAGGGATTACATTGACTATGTAGATTGCTTTGTGTAGTATTGACATTTTAACAATATTTGTTCTTCCAACCCATGAGCATGGAATATTTTTCCATTTTTTGGTGTCTTCTTCAATTTGTTTCATAAACTTTCTATAGTTTTCAGTGTATAGGTTTTTCACCTCTGGTTAGGTGTATTCCAAGGTATTTTTATGGTTTTTGGTGCAATTGTAAATGAGATCGATTCCTTGATTTCTCTTTCTGTTGCTTCATTATTGGTGTATAGGAATACAACCAATTTCTGTGCATTGATTTTATATCCTGAGACTTTGCAAATTCATGGACCAATTATAGCAGGTTTTTTGTGGAATTTTTTGGGTTTTCCATATAGAGTATCATGTCATCTGCAAAGAGTGAAAGTTTGACCTCCTCCTGGCCAATTTGGATGCCTTTTATTTCTTTGTGTTGTCTGATTGCTGAGGCTAAGACTTCCAATACTATGTTGAATAACAGTGGCTAGAGTGGACATCCCTGCCTTGTTCCTGACCTTAGGGGGAAAGCTCTCAGTTTTTCCCCATTGAGGATGATATTAGCAGTTGTTCTTTCATCTATGGCTTTTATAATCTTGAGGTACGATCCTTCTATCCCTACTTTCTTGAGGGTTTTTATCAAGAAAGAATGCTGTATTTGGTCAAATGCTTTCTCTGCATCTATTGAGAGGATCATATGGTTCTTGTCCTTTCTTTTATTGATGTGACGAATCACGTTAATTGTTTTGTGGCTATTGAACCAGTCCTGCAACCCAGGTATAAATCCCACTTGGTTGGTGAAAAATTCTTTGAATATATTGTTGGATCCAGTTGGCTAGTATCTTGTTGAGGATGTTCATCAGGAAATGGATCTGTAGTTCTCCTTTTTATAGGGGGTCTTTGTCTGGTTTTGGAGTCAAGGTAATGCTAGCTTCATAGAATGAGTTTGGAAGATTCCCTTTGATTTCTATTTTTTGGAACAGCTTCAAAAGAGTAAGTGTTTTACCCTGGAAAGCCATCTGGCCTTGGACTTTTGTTTTTTGGGAGATATTTGATTACTAATTCGATGGTTTTTACTGGTTATGGTCTGTTTAAATTTTCTATTTCTTCCTGTTTCAGTTGTGGTAGTTTATATGTTTCTAGGATTTTTTCCATTTCTTCCAGATTGCCCATTTTATTGGCGTATAATTACTCACAATATTCTCTTATCATTGTTTTAATTTCTGCTGTGTTGGTTGTGATCTCTCCTCTTTCATTATTTTTTTTTTTTAACGTTTATTTATTTTTGAGACACAGAGAGACAGAGCATGAACGGGGGAGGGGCAGAGAGAGAGGGAGACACAGAATCAGAAGCAGGCTCCAAGCTCTGAGCCCGACGCGGGGCTCGAACTCACGGACCATGAGATCGTGACCTGAGCCAAAGTCAGACACTTAACCGACTGAGCCACCCAGGCGCCCCTCTCCTCTTTCATTCTTGATTTTATTTATTTGGGTCCTTTCCTTTTTATTTTTGATCAAACTTGCTAGAAGGTTATCAATTTTGTGAATTCTTTCAAAGAACCAGCTTCTGGTTTTGTTGATCTGTTGTACTGTTTTTTTGGTTTCAATAGCATTGATTTCTGTTCTAATCTTTATTATTTCCTGTCTTCTGCTGGTTTTGAGTTTTATTTGCTGTTCTTTTTCCAGCTCTTTAAGGTGTAAGGTTAGGTTGTATATCTGAGACCTTTCTTCTTTCTTTAGGAAAGCCTGGATTGCTATATACTTCCCTCTTATGACTGCCTTTGCTGCATCCCAGAGGTTTTAGGCTGTGGTGTTATCATTTTCATTGGCTTCCATCTACCTTTTAATTTCTTGGTTAGCCCATTCATTCTTTACTAGGATGTTCTTTAGTCTACAAGTGTTTATTGTCTTTTCAAATATTTTCTTGTGGTTGATTTTGAGTTTTATAGCTTTGTGGTCTGAAAATATGCAGTGTGATCTCGATCCTTTTGTACTTGTTGAGGGCTGATTTGTGTCCCAGTATGTAATCTATTCTGGAGAATGTTCCATGTGCACTGCAGAATAATGTATATTCCCCTGCTTTAGGATGAAATGTTCTGAATATATCTGTTAAGTCCATCTGGTCCAGTGTGTCATTCAAAGCCATTGTTTCCATGTTCATTTTCTGTTTAGATATCTATCCATTGCTGTAAGTGAGGTGTTGAAGTCCCCTACTATTATGGTATTATCAATGAGTTTCTGTATGTCCATGATTAATTGATTTATATATTTGGGCGCTTCACGTTGGGGTCATAGGTGTTTACAACTGTTTGGTCATCTTGGTGGATAGTCCCCTTAATTATGATATAATGTCCTTCTTCATCTCTTGTTACAGTCTTTATTTTAAAATCTAGATTGTCTAAGTATGGCTACCAGCTTCCTTTTGGCGACCATTAGCATGATAGATGGTTCTCCATCCCTTTACTTTCAATCTGAAGGTGTCTTTAGGTCTAAAATGTGTGTCTTGTAAACAGCATATAGATGGATTCTTATCCATTGGATAAGATGGATGGATAAGATTGTTTTCTTATCCATTCGGTTACTCTACATCTTTTATTGGAGCATTTAGTTCATTGACATTTAGAGTAAGTACTGAAAGATATGAATTTATTGCCATTGTGTTGCCTGTAGAGTTGGGAGTTTCTGGTGATGTTCTCTGCTCCTTTCTAGTCTTTGTTGCTTTTGGTCTTTTTTGTTGTCTTTCATCTTTTCTTGCCTCAGAGAGTCCCCTTAAAATTTCTTGCAGTGCTGGTTTAGTGGTCACGAACTCCTTTAGTTTTTGTTTGTCTGGGAAACTTTTTATCTCTCCTATTTTAAATTACAGTCTTGCTGGATGAAGAATTCTTGGCTGCATATTTTTCTGACTCAGGACATTGAATATATCCTGCCACTGCTTTCTGGTCTGCCAAGTTTCTGTGGATAGGTCTGCTATGAACCTCATCTGTCTTCCCTTGTAGGTTAAGGACTTTTTTTTTTCCCCTTGCTGCTTTCTTGGTTCTTTCCTTATCTGTGTACTTTGTGAATTTGACTATGACGTGCTTTGTTGATGGTCGGTTTTTGTTGAATCTAATGGGAGTTCTCTGCGTGTCCTGGATTTTGATGTCTGTGTCTTCCCCAGGTTAGGAAAGTTTTCTGCTATGATTTGCTCACATAAATTTTCTACCCCTGTTACTGTCTCTTCATCTTCTGGGACCCCTTGTTATTCCTTTTTAATGAGTCGCTGAGTTCTCTAATTCTTATATTATGTTCTTTTGCCTTGGTTACCCTCTTTTTTCCTGCTTCATAATTATTGATAAGTTTGTCCTCTATATCACTGATTCACTGTTCTACTTCATGCATCCTTGCTGCCATGGCATCCATTGGAAACTGCAGCTCAGTTATGGTATTTTTATTTCATCCTGACTGGCTTTTATTTCTTTTATCTCTGCAGGAAGGGATTCTAATCTGTTTTCACCCCCAGCTAGTGTCCTTATTATCATGATTCTAAATTCTTGTTCAGACATCTTGCTTGTATATATATCGATTAAGTCCCCAGCTGTCATTTCTTCCTATCCTTTCTTTTGGGGTGAATTCCTTTGTTTTGTCATTTTGGAAGAAGAAAAAGAATTAATAAAATAAAAATTTTAAATTAAAAACAACACAAAAAAAATCAAATAAAGGATGCTAGGTCCTAGGTTGTTTTGGTCTGGTTGTTGAGAGAGGCTTGATAGAATAGAGGAAGAAGGGAAAGAAAATAAAGGGAAAAAAAGGAAAATGTTTGAAAATTTAAAAAATGAATACAATAAAGTAGAATAAAATGAAATGATGAAAGTAAAATGGAACAAAAAATTCACAAAAAAGTAAAAAATATTTTAAAAATATAAAAAGAAGCAGCCCTTCTAAATGTTTAGGATTAGAAATAACCTGTAAGCACTTGTACTAATACCAAAGCACTACAAAATGCAGACCAAAAAAACAAAACAAAAACAAACAAACAAACAAAAAGCACCCCAAAGAGCAGTGTCAAACACCAGTGTCAATTTCCCTGAGATTGTGTAGTGTTTACATATAATCCTGCATAAAATGAGATAGGATGACAGTATTTTTTAAAAGTTATTTATAGTTTAATGATTGAGAGCTGCATTGTACATGAATGCCATCTATGGGGTCACTGATGATGCATGATTTTGTGCATTTATCTAAAATATGTTTATCAAAATTTGAAGTCTACAGTTAAGAGTTATATTTGAAAAGACGTTCAAATTTATTTATTTTGAGAGAGAGAGAGAGAGAGAGAGAGAATTTTAAGCAGGCTTTGTGCTGTCAGCATAGAGTCCAACACAGGGCTTGAACCCATGAACCATGAGATCATGACTGAAATCAGGAATTGGATGTTTAACCGACTGAGCCAACAGGCACCCCTATATTTGAAAAGACTTTAAGGAGACAACCCACATATTTGAGTGAACACATATTTCCACTGAGGAGAAAAGTCAGAAAACCAGACAGTGATGAAACCCATGAAGAAAATTAATACACTTTGAAAAACTTTCTGATTGTAAATATTTGACTTTAATTTAGAATGTCAGAATGTAATTCTAGCAATTACACAGTTTATCAATATCCTAAAGAGAATTTCTTGCACTTATTTGAATAAAATAGGATGCTTCTAAGTGCCCTTTAATTAGAATAATTTTTTCCTTAAAGGGAGAAGAATGTTTCTTATTCAATATATTTCCTTAAAAGAGTATTTTATGGTGATCATGGATTTATCATTTATCTCTAAATGTTCTTGCTCCTCTAACATTCTTCAGCTGAGTATCTTTAAAGTGTATATAGGAAGAGGGTACCTGGATGGCTCAGTTGTTTGAGTGGCTGACTTGATTTCTGCTCAGATCATGGTCCCAGGGTCATGAGATGGAACCCTGGGTTCTCAATCCCACTCCCTCTGCCCCCTCCTCCACTCCTGTGGACTCTGTCTAAAATTTAAAAAAGAGAGAGAAAGAGAGAATAACAGAGAAACGAGTGAGGAAACAGTTCTAAGACAATTGAATTTTAGGCACAGAAATATTGTTGAAGGTACTGGAGTGTATGATCCTAAGTGTGAATATTTTCCTTGTGAACTGCTTGAATACACAATATGGACACAGTGCTGAATGCCCATTGACTTGTTTACTTTCCCCAACCTTCTTTTCTTTTTCAAAAGGTGTCCAAGGTACATAGAACCACAAAATCTAACAAGGGTTTCAGAATTCTTCCTCACGGGACTCTCAGATGATCTAGAACTGCAGCCCCTCCTTTTTGGGCTGTTCCTGTCTATGTACCTGGTCAGCGTACTCGGGAACCTGCTCATCGTCCTGGCTGTCAGCTCTGACCCCCACCTCCACACCCCCATGTACTTTTTCCTCTCCAACCTGTCATTGGCTGACATCGGTTTCACCTCTACTACCATCCCCAAGATGATTGTGGACATCCAAACTCAGAGCAGAGTCATCTCGTATGTGGGCTGCCTGACTCAGATGTCTTTTTTTATGCTTTTTGGATGTTTGGATAGTCTCCTCCTGGCTGCAACGGCATATGACCGGTTTGTGGCAATCTGTCACCCCCTGCGCTACTTGGTCATCATGAACCCTCGCCTCTGTGGCTTGTTGGTTTTGGCATCACTTTTCATCAGCGTTTTGGTCTCCCAGATGCACAATTCGATCGTGTTACAACTTACCTACTTCAAGGATGTGGAAATTTCTCATTTCTTCTGTGACCCTTCTCAACTCCTCAACCTTGCCTGCTCTGACACTTCACCAATAACGTAGTCATGTATTTTGTTGGTGCCATCTCTGGCTTTCTCCCTATCTCAGGGATCTTTTTCTCTTACTATAAAATTGTTTCTTCCATTTTGAGAATCCCATCAACAGGTGGGAAGTACAAAGCCTTCTCCACCTGTGGCTCTCACCTGTCAGTTGTTTGCTTATTTTATGGAACAGGACTCGGGGTGTATCTCAGTTCGGCTGTGTCAACTTCTCCCAGGAAGGGTGCAGTGGCCTCGGTGGTGTATACTGTGGTCACTCCCATGTTGAACCCTTTCATCTACAGCCTGAGGAACAGGGACATCCAAAGGGCCATGCAGAGGCTCCTCAGCAAAATAATCTAATCTCAGTACTGTGCTGTCCATTTGGAGTATAGGTAGGAAAATGCAGTAAAACTAACCTAGACTTGCAAATCCTACCTCTCTCACCATATCATTTTTTTAGCTGTCATGGCTTTCACCCCTCTCCTTGCTGAACATTTCCATATTGCTTTTTTTCATATGTCTTCAGTGGGACAGAGAAAATATTCTGGGGTCCTTTGTATACCATAATCATTGCATGACTGAATCCTATTATATCTGTGGAGATTCTGTGCTTTAGCATTGGTGATCCAAGCATCCCAGAAAGATGAGAGGTTCTCTTTTTATACATTTAAATCACATTTCCCCTGCAGTTCTTGTGTATTTTCCATACAGATTTCTCATTTATCCAATCAGGTTATGTGGGAGGATTCATGTCACTGGTTGTCAAACTTGACATTCATCCATTCATTCATTCATTCATTCATTTATCCTATTTATCCTTTCTTTCATTTATATTCAAGTATAATTAACATACAGTGTTATATTAGTTTCAGGTGTACATTATAATTATTCAACAATTCATACATTACTCAGTGCTCATTGTGATAAGTGTACTCTTAATCCCCTTTATCTGTTTCACCCATCCTCTCACCCACCTCTCCTTTGGCAATCACCAGTTTGTTCTCTGTATTTAAAAGTCTGTTTTCTTGTTCATGTTTTTGTTTGCTCATTTGTTTTGTTTCTTAAATTCCACATATGGGTAAATTCATATGGTATTTGTTTTGACTTATTTCACTTAACATTAAACCCCGTAGGTCCATCCATGTTGTTGGAAATGGCAAGATTACACTGCCTTTTTTTATGGCTGAATAATATTCCATTGTATATAAATATACCAGTTCTTCTTTATCCATTCATCTGTTGATGGACATTTGAGTTGCTTCTATACCTTGGCTATTATAAATAATACTGCAACAAACAGAGGGGTGCAAATATATTTCTTAAAATTAACTAATTAATTTAAATTCAAGTTAGTTAACATATAGTGTAGTATTGGTTTTAGGAGTAGAATTTAGTGATTCGTCACTTACATATAACACCCAATGTCCATCCCAACAAGTGCCCTCCTTAATACCCATCACCCATCTAGCCCATCCCCCTACCCACCTCCCCTCCAGCAAGTCTCAGTTTGTTCTCTGCACTTAAGAATCTCTTATGGGTTGCCTCCCTCTGTTTTTATCTTATTTTATTTTTCCTTCCCTTCCCCTATGTTCGTTTCCTTTGTTTCTTAAATTCCACACATGAGTGAAATCATATGATATTTGTCTCTCTCTAACTGACCTATTTTGCTCTATTTCCATCCACGTTGTTGCAAATGGCAAGATTTCATTCTTATTGATTGCCAAGTAATATTCCATTGTTTATACATACCACACCTTCTTTATCCATTCATCAGTCTATGGATATTTGGGGTTTTTCCATAATTTGGCTATTGTTGATAGCACTGCTATACATTGGGATGCATGTGCCCCTTCAAATCAGCATTTTTGTATCCTATGGATAAATACCTAGTCATGCAATTGCTGGGTCGTAGGGTAGTTCTATTTTGATTTTTTGAGGAACCTCCATACTGTTTTCTAGAGTGGCTGAACCAGTTTGCATTCCCACCAACGGTGGAAAAGTGTTCCCCTTTCTCCACATCCTCACCAACATCTGTTGTTTCCTGCATCGTTAATTTTAGCAATTCTGAAAGGTATGAGATATCTCATTGTGGTTTTGATATGTATTTGGGCATGCAAATATCTTTTCAAATTAGTGTTTTCATTTTCTTTGGGTAAATACCCAGAAGTGGAATTGCTGGATCGTATGGCAATGCTATTTTTAGAATACGGTTTTCCACAGTGATTGCTCCAATTTGCATTCCCACAAACAGTGCAGGAGGTTTCCTTTTTCTCCACGTCCTCAATAATACTTGTTACTTCTTATGTTTTTGATTTTAGCCCTTCTGACAGGTATCAAGTAATTTGCATTTCCCTGATTAGTGATGGTCAGCATACTTTCATGTGTTTGTTGGTCATCTTATGTCTTCTTTGGAAAAATGCCCATTTTTAATTTAAAAAAAGTTTTTGGGTGTTAAGTTGTATAATTTCTTTACATATTTTGGAAATCGACCCCTTTGTTGGATATATCATGTCCTCTATACTCATCTTTGGCAGTGACACTAATATCTCCTCTACCCACTATGCTGACTTCAGTTTAATAATATTTTTGCTACTGCCCAAATATTAAAAGGCCCCAATACTCACCTTCTCCTTCTCCAATACATTTCTTCTACCTACTTGCCATTTGGCCACTACTCATCATGGCAGCGGGAATTGGAAACTGGAAAAGAAGAGAGCACATATCACATTTTACTACACAAACATAAATGCCTTTGGTTTTCCTATTCTGTGTCCTATAAATTCATCTTTATCATGACCCTAGTATCCTTTCCCCCTACTAATGTCTTTATACACCCTACTCTGAAATAACTTCAGTTTAATAACACAGTTTTTCTATGGGCTAACTATTCTAAATGCCTTAACACCCCACCTCTCCCTCTCATATCTACCTCTACTTATCTGTCATGTGCTCTCCCCTAAAAATACCTTCTGTCATTTATCCACACACAGGTAAATAGCATTCTTTCCAGTATCCAATTTGATTGGGTATACCCTAAAGTTTTCTTCATATCACTTAATGACAAACTAATCTCCATATTCCTCAGCAGAGAGATCTCTGAGTCAGGAAGGATGCTTAGAGGGAATTTAGAAGGTTACATCCCACTATCCACATACATCTCACTTTATCCACTAGAAAAAAAAAAAAACAACAGATAAACCAAAACCACAGTTTATTTATGTCTTTAAAAGCTGAGAATACAGAAATCTAAAGAAAATAGATTCTAGAGTGAGTTGATTCCTCTCTAGTTGGAAGAAATCAGAACCGCTGGGGATATTTGTTAAATTTGGCCATGGAATAGCTGCAAGTTGGCTTAAAGTTGGTGGAGGGGCTCTCATGGTGCCACAGAAACCAAGGAGTCTACTTGAGATGGCATGACCAGAAGCAGTAAAGTGGGGTCTGCAGAAGTGCCCAATGGAGAAGACGTTCTACCTATTTGCCAGTGTGTCTCCTAGGAATTTTTGTTGTGTGACAAATTCGGGACTATACTGGAAAGCATACAGAAATGACCTGAGTCTTGAAGTGCTTGGAGCACAAAGTTCTTATGGAGGATGAGACTTGTGTGATAAGCAGTACTTGAGATGTTTCCAATGATCCCCAACTCCTGGTTTTCTGGTTCTTGTGTATTTCCCTCCCCCTGAGTGTGAAATAGACATAGCGACTCACTTCCAACAATGAGAATGTGGAAGAAATGTTGGGAAGTCACTTTTGGGAATAGGGTGAAAAAAAAAAGATTTCTTCCTACCGCCTCTCTCTCACTCTTTCAGTTGATCATGTTGATGGAACCCAGTTGCCACGTTATGAACTGCCCCATCAAGAGGCCTGAGTGTGAAGGAACTTAGGGAATTCTTTGGCCAACAGCCTGCAAACATGTGAATCCTACCAATGGCCCATGAACGAGCTTGTAAATGGGTTTCTGCCTGTCAAGACTTGAGATGATAACAGCCTTGGCCAACACCTTGATTATAACGTTATGAGAGGCTCTCTAAAGTATTGAAGTAAAATATCAGTTACAAAATAAATATGTGAAAATCAATAGTTTCCTAGTATATCAGTGTAACTCAATTAGAGAGAGAGAGAGAAAAAAAAGAGAACTAAAGTCTCATTCAAATTAGCCAAAAAATAAAAATAACCCTGTGAATCTCCAACATATAAAATGCCAACCTGGGGCACCTGGGTGGCTCAGTTGGTTAAGTGACCCACTCTTGATCTTGGCTCAGATCATAATCTCACAGTTTGTGAGTTCAAACCCCACATCAGGCTCTGTGCTCATGGTGTGAAGCCTGCTTGAGATTCTGCCTCTCCTTCTCTCTGCCCCTCCCCCCACATGTGCTTTCTCTCTCTCTTTTTCTCTCAAAAAAAAAAAAAAAAAATTAAAAAAAATGCTGACCCAAGTAAGAGCTAAAAAATGAAAATAAGAAGTTATCTTTAGAGACAACTATTAACTGGGGCACCTGGGTGGCTCAGCCCGTTAAGCGTCTGACTTCAGTTCAGGTCATGATCTCACTGTTGTGGGTTCAAGCCCCCCACCAGGCTCTGCGCTGACAGCTCAGAACCTGAAGCCTGCTTCAGATTCTGTGTCTCCCTGACTGCTCCTCCCCTGCTCACACTCTGTCTCTCTATCTCAAAAATAAATGTAAATAAAAAAATAAAAGAGAAAGGCAACTATTGACTGAGAAAATGGAAATAGTATCACATTCTCTGTATAGAAGACCTAATTCTGCCTAGATTTCATGATTCATATATAATGGATTTACAGATATCAAAATCTCATATTGAGTGATTCAATTGAAAATAAAGTCTGAATTTTATGTTAAGATCCTACAACTTGGAAGTAAGAAGCAAGGCGTAGAGCTGAACTTCTTCCAGAGGAGAGGAAGGACCTAGACCCTTCTAAAGATACTCATTTGTTCCCCTTTGTCTTCTATTAACATTAGCAAGTCCTTAGAGATCGGGACAACATGGACCAATTGGCTAATTATAAGCTTTGTGTATTGAGCCTCCAAAGTCATACAGTTGTAAATAATTGGCAGGTGCCTCCAGCTGTTTAATTTGACAGTTCTAATACAGTGGCTCCATACCTGTGTCTCCTCCCCTTGTGGGCATCTGCATAAGAAGGTCCCAGCCAAGTCTGTCTTCCTGCCTGTCCTGAGGAGGGACTGTGAACCTTCATCATACACCCGACAGGAGACCTGTACTCCTCCATCATGCTCCAGCAGAGATGCATTCCCGCCCAGTAAGTGCTGAAGGGGACAGTGATTGGAGGAGGGACCATCAGGAACATTTTTTCCTCAACAACACAAACATGATGACGCTTGGGATAGACAGATAGGAGGGCATCAGTATATAAACCTTCAGATGAGAGCCCTGTGAAATTTATTTTCTGGGTTCTGGTGGAGGTGTGAGAATTCTCATTAAGAGTTCTTCTGGGGCACCTGGGTGCGTCTGTCGGTTAAGCGTCCGACTTCAGCTCAGGTCATGATCTTGCAGTTCTTGGTTCAAGCCCCAAGTCGGGCTCTGCGCTGACCGCTCCGAGCCTGGACCCTGCTTCAGATTCTGTGTCTCCCTCTGTCTCTGCCCCTCCCCCACTTGCACTCTGTCTCTCTCTTTCAAAAATAAATGAACATTTAAAAAAATTAAAAAACAGTTCTGCTTCCACTCTCACTGGTTCTGGCTCTTGTTGACATCTGCCCCACCATATAGCCGCAGATGGATCTCTCTAGCCTTTTCCTAAGCTACTCCAAAATGATCATGAAGGAGATTATGATGATTACAAGGAGAAGAATGACATTAACCATTAACCACAACATAGTGTGCTTTTACTGGGGGCTTCCTAAGTGCCAGGCTCTGAGATATGTATTTTATGTATCTTGTTTGATTTCACCTGCATAAGTTGTCCCAAATGATAAATGCTCACATTATTATTATTTTATATAAGGAGAAAGGAGAACAGAATTTTATCTAACTTGTACCAGGTCATAAGTCAGAAAGGGTTGATGCCATGTTTGAATCTGAACATCAGACCAGTATTCCCCCCCCCCCCCCCCCCCCCCCCCCCGGACAACCCAAAATGGTCATTTCACTTCCTTGTCAGTCCTGGCAGAGACTTCTTGCTCTTCCCTTTAGGGGTTTCTGGTAGACCACAGTTGGAAAGCAGTCAACTTCCTGCATCAACTATGGGAAGAATGGCTGAGATCACAGGCAATGATCTTAGAGAGTTGGCACACAGTTCTTCAGGGGAGATCTTTCTCTCTCTCTCTCTCTCTCTCTCTCTCTGTCTGTCTGCCCCTGTTCCTGGATTTTCCTTCAACTGTCCACTTCCTCTACCATTCTTATAATAAGCCTACTCAATCACGAAAGGAGGCAAAGTCAGAGTCTTGGGTCTATTTCTACTTAGGAAACTGAAAACAGTTAAAAAATATGTCTCAGATGTACCTATAGTTAAAATCTCTGTACCTCTGTTGAAAACTTTCAGAAATTATAGAGACAAGGAAGTTCATGGGACTCAGAGAATAACAATTTAATTTTGAATCCTGTCTGCTCCACTTATTATTAGTGTGTTATAGGTCAGGTTCTTGGTATCTCTGAGACTTAGAATTGTTGTCTAAGTTGATCCCTAATTGGTACAACTCAACTGAAAAAGGATTAAACAAACAAAGGATGCCCTCTATGCAATAAGTATGTGATGAGTGCATAAAGTAAGGGCAAATTAAATTTTAGAATTTTTATTACTAATAATGATAAGGTTAACTATCATGTCATTGGACTTAAATATCTGATGACCTGAGGTTATGATTTCCCTACAGTTCTAACAGTACATTTTACTTTTGTTTACACAAGTATATCTTTCACATATGGAGAGAAACAACCAAGTCTCATTTATTTCTGAATCCCCGGAGTCTATACCTTTTTGGCACAGGGGAGCCATCAAAAATTTAAAAATCTCTGTTAAATGTAGGGTAAACCTTTCCACTGTTCACAGAAACAAAGAAGAAACTATCTTCATAGTCATCAATGTTGGATGATTATACATACTTAACTAAACTGTGTTTTTCAAAATTTGAAGTCCACCAAAGCCAAGGATAGAAATTACATATTAAATGACTTTTAGAAGACAACCAACATCAAATCATTGCTTACCTCCATGAAGGAGAGAAGAAAGAAAATAAAAAAATGATAAAACTCATGAATATAACTAACAAAATATTTTCTGATTATGAATATTGAACTTTAATACAGAATCCAAATCACACAGTCCTGCCTTTCATGAGGTGTTTATGAATATTCTAAATGAAGAGAATATCTAGCATTGCATTTGAGTAAAGAAAGATATATTTAACTGCATCTCCATTTCTTTAAATTAGAGTGATTTTTGTCTTATTCTGTGGTTTCTCTTAAAGAAGTAGGCTTGTTTACTGTGATCATGGTTTATTACCTCTTATGTTCTTGCTCCTCTGACACTCTTCAGTTGAATTTCTCTAAAGTAAATGTATATATAGAGAGGTGAATAATGTGAAACCAATGAGGAAAGAGTTCTAAGAAATGGGATGTGTCATTGAAAAATATTTCTAAAGGCACTAGGGTGCATGTCTACAAGTATGAATATTTTACTTGTGAATTGCTTGAATATACAACATGGACACAGTGCTGGATGCCCATTTACTTGTTTCCTTTCTCCAACCCTCTTTTTGTTTTCTAAAGGTGTCAAAGCTACATAGAACAAAATCTAACAAGTGTCTCAGAATTCTTCCTCACGGGACTCTCAGATAATCCAGGACTGCAGCCCCTCCTGTTTGGGCTCTTCCTGTCCATGTACCTGGTCAGTGTGCTTGGAAACCTGCTCATCATCCTGGTTGTCAGTTCTGACTCTCACCTCCACACCCCCATGTACTTCTTCCTCTCCAACCTGTCCTTGGCTGACATCGGATTCATCTCCACCACTGTCCCTAAGATGATTGTGGACATCCAAACTCAGAGCAGAGTCATCTCCTATGTGGGCTGCCTGACTCAGATGTCTTTTTTGATCCTTTTTGGATGTATGGATGGTATGTTTCTGACTGCAATGGCATATGACCGATTTGTGGCCATCTGTCATCCTCTACACTACTCAGTCATCATGAACCCACATCTCTGTGGCTTCTTAGTTTTGGTGTCCTTTTGTGTTAGCCTTTTGGACTCCCAGTTGCACAATTTAATCGTGTTGCAACTTACCTGTTTCAAGGATGTGGAAATTTCTAATTTCTTCTGTGACCCTTCTCAACTCCTCAACCTTGCCTGCTCTGACACTTTCACCAATAACGTAGTCATGTATTTTGTTGGTGCCATCTCTGGCTTTCTCCCTATCTCAGGGATCTTTTTCTCTTACTATAAAATTGTTTCTTCCATTCTGAGAATCCCATCAACAGGTGGGAAGTACAAAGCCTTCTCCACCTGTGGCTCTCACCTGTCAGTTGTTTGCTTATTTTATGGAACGGCTATTGGAGTATACCTTGGATCAGCACTGTTGCCTTCTCCCAGGAAGGATATGGTGGCCTCAGTTGTGTACACCGTAGTCACCCCCATGCTGAACCCCTTCATTTACAGCTTGAGGAACAGGGACATCAAGAGTGCCCTATGGAGGTCACTCAGAAGAATAGGTTAATCTCAGTATGTGTGCATTCCTTTTTGAAGTGTGTGTTGAAAAAATCAGCCAAACCAAACATGTAGATCAGCAAATACTGCTTTCTGGGCCCCATTATTTTTTCAGTCTCATGGTTTTCATTCCTCTTCATGTTTCATACATGAATACTATTTTTAAAAATTTGTTTTTAATTGGATTGGAGGAGTATTCTGGGACACTTTGTACATCATAATGAATGCATGAGAAGTTCTCCTCAATGACCCTGGTATCCAGAGTGCATTCTTCCTTTTATATACTTAAAATTTATATCCTTTCCCATGGTTTCTGTTTATTTTCCATACAAATTTTGCATCTGTCAAAGTATTTATCCAGGTAATGTCTAAATACGCCATTACCGGTCCTCAATCTTGGATTTTTTTTTAAGTTTATTTATTTTGACAGAGAGAGAGAACATGAGCACACAAGTGGAGGAGGAACAGACAGAGGGAGATAGAATCCCAAGCAGCCTCTGCACTGTCAGTGAGGAGCCCAATGTGGGGTCAAACTCATGAATGGTGAGATCATGACCTGAGCTGAAGTTGGACATTTAACCGACTGAGCCCCCCAGGCACCCCCCAATCATGGATTTTATAGAATATGCTGAGAAGTTTTATAACTAATGATGACTGAGTCTCATCACCAGAGATTCTGATCTAGTTGGACAGGTGTGTGTCTAGGTATGAGGATTTTTTGAAAAGCACCCAAGATGGTTTAGTTGTGAGTTGCTAAAGAGATCAAGCTCAAAAGTCTAAGTTATAAAAAACGTACTGTAGCTCGTAGTAATGGGTTTCTTCAAATATATTGTCCTTCAACACTATAAGCTTTTCCTTTGTGCTGGTTGTTAACTCTTTCTGCTCCAAACTCATCCTTCTATACTTATCTTGTAATGCTAGAGTGGGTCTCTTGAAATCCCTGCTTTGTTTTCCATATATATATATTTTTTTTTTTCTTTCTCCAAAATTTTACTTAAATTCCAGTTAATGTATAGTGCAATATTAGTTTCAGGTGTAGAATTCGGTGATTCATCACAACAAGTGCCCTCCTTAGTACCCATCATCCATCTAGCCCATCCCCCCACCCACCTCCCCTACAGCAACCCTCAGTCTGTTCTCTACAGTTAAGAATTGTTGCATAATTTGGGGGCGCCTGGGTGACTCGGTTGAGTGCTCAACTTCGGCTCAGGTCATGATCTCACAGTTCATGAGTTCAAGCCCTGTATTGGGCTCTATGCTGACAGCTCTGTCTGGAGACTGCTTTGGATTCTGTGTATCCCTCTCTCTCTCCCCCTCTCCCCACTCATGCTCTGTCTCTATCTCTCTCAAAAATAAACAAACATTAAAAAAATGAAAAATGCGTTGTTACATATTTTTAATAATGGTCAGCAAATTATATTACACTCTAAAATTAAGTAAAGTTCACTCCTACCTCTAAAAACCCTAAGCCCTTGTATTTATTGGCTTCCATCTGTCACCACATTTTCCCATCTTTTGCTTTGTCCTGAAGTAGCTATTTACTCAACTACCTACACTTAATTCTCTTTATTAAAATAATCCATTGATTTTTTTTTCTTGCCTGAACCCTGAAAGTTAAATTATAACAGGAGAAAGGTGTGTAATAAGTTGTGTGCAGTTGGAATATTGCATAATGAGCTCATAAAATAAAGGTGGTTTTAAATATAGATTTAGGAATGTACAACTGAGATCTAAGTCCTGGAATCCTATTTCCAGTAGATGAGTGGCTCTAGTGGTGTCTGAGGATTATAAAGTTACAAATTTCATCATAAATAAATTGTACTTTGTCCTCCTTTTTAAAAATTCCTCAGCAGCAAAGGTTTATGTTGTCAGCAAAGGTGAGCTCTTTTCTTTGTCTGGTAACAAAGAGCCTGTTTAGGACTTCACTTTGTTGCCTTACTGTCTTGTCTTCTGTCACTGATAAATCAGTCTTTGGGCTCCATTTGGTATCCATCTTTCCTTAGAAATGTCATACGTAGTTTATTGGTAGTAATCTTGGTTCTCTGAAAACCTGTCCAAAAGTTACTTTAATTTACCCTGTCTTTTACCTCTATGGTAAATCATCTATCAACTACATGGATAAGGAACTTGACATTGGCGAAAGGCATGAAATTGACAGATGATGAAGCCAAAACAGTTAGCGGGAAGTTACCATCCAAGAAAAATTACCGCATTTCTATATTTGCCTATCCATTTATGCAGACCTAAGTGATGGCCAAAGAAACTTGGTAAGGGGGAAAGTGATGCTGCCTTTTTTGTCAGATGGTAGACTGTACCCAGTGGTAGCACTTTGGTTTTGTTTGTTTGTTTTTAGGTTTAGATTTAGAAGAGTGCTGAGCATGGGAAAAGACTGGAAGATTCATACAGCCATCTAAATGTGGAGTGACAACACTTGATTAGAATAGGAAACACAGAAGGAGACTGGGTGGTTCAGTCAGCTGAGTGTCTGACTTCGGCTCAGGTCAAGATCTTGTTCATGAGTTTGAGCCCTGCATCAGGCTCTGTGCTGACAGCCTGGAGCCTGGGGCCTGCTTTGGATTCTGTATCTCCCTCTCTCTCTGCCCCTCCCCCTCCCACGCTCACACTCTGTATCTCTCTCAAAAATAAATAAACATCAAAAAAAAAAAAATCCCAAAACCCAAAAAGAATAGGAAACACAGATAATAGAAAAAAATGTGGGATAGGAAAATACTCCATGGCCTGGTATTGGCTCAAAAATTTGCAAATTAGTAAGTCAAAGTTCTTTTCTGAGCCTCAGAATCCTCAGCAGCAAATTAAGTGCAACAGTGTTTATCCTCTGAGGCCATGCAATAATTATATATAATTGTGCCATGGACCAGTCAGATGGTATATGGTAATTCTTATTATAACATTAAGGAAGTTAATTTAAATAAACATTCCAGTAATTTATAAGTAACTTGATGTTACAAACAGTGTGACTTTGAGTATGACACATAACATATTTCTATTTAATTTCTTCTCTGTAGAGTTATGATAATAAGAGCATCTAAATGAGAGGCTGATTGAGAAGATATCATCAAATATAATGATAGAACACAATTTAGGATATAGTAAGGGATCGATAGGGCAGATTGTTGTAGTATATTGACAGGCCAGTGTATAGTTCCAACATACAGGCTTTGTAGGCCAAAATTTGACTTGTAACATCAGCTCTGGCTTCACCATCAGCTAACTCATTAGCTGAGTGCACTGGGATATATTTTTATAACTTTGATGGCCTCTGATCCTTCATTTTAAGTAATATTTAGCTGAAAGCACTCTAGGATTAAAAAGACAGCAGGAAAACAAAAGGGGAGGGCACCTGGGTGGCTCAGTCGGTTAAGTGTCCGACTTCGGCTCAGGTCATGTTCTTGCAGTCTATGAGTTCAAGCCCCACGTCAGGCTCTGTGCTGACAGCTCAGAGCCTGGAGCTTGCTTCGCATTCTGTGTCTCCCTTTCTCTCTGTTCCTCCCCAACTCATACATTTGTCTCTCTCTCTCAAAAATCAATAAACATTAACAAAATAATTTAAAGAAAAGTAAAAATAAAAAGACAATATGCTCATGGTAAGAACTCAATAAATATAGATATCATTATCATCATTATATCCTAAGGTTGATATATTTCTTTTTCAACTCTATTGAGATATAATTGACATACAACATTGTGTAAGTTTAAAATGTACAGTGTATTGATTTGATACACTGATATATTGCAAAGTGATTTACGACCACAGAGTTAGTTAACAATTCCATATATCACATAAGTACCATTTCTTTTTTTGTGGTGAGAACATTTAAGATCTACTCTCTCAGCAATTTTCAAGTATATGATATAGTACAGTCATCATGCTGTACATTAGATCCTCAGAATTTATTTATCTGATAGCTGAAAGTTTGTGCCCTTTGACCAACATATCCCTATTTTCCCTACCCTCTATCCCCTGGTAACCAGTTGTTTACTTTTTGTTTGTTTGAGTTTGGTTGTTTTAGATTCCACATATAAGAGATAGTATGCAGTATTTGTCTTTCTCTGACTTATTTCACTTAGCATCATGTCCTCAGGGTCCATCTATGTTGCAAATGGCAGAATTTGCTTGTTTCTTTCTTTTTAAAAAATATTTATTTATTTTTGAGAGAGAAAGAGAGAGAGCAAGTGAGCAGGGAAGGGGCAGAGAAAGAGGAAGAGAGAGAGAGAATCCCAAGCAGGCTCCATGCTGTCATTGCAGAGCCCAACACAGGGCTTGAACACTCGAACCATGAGATCATGACCTGAGCCAAGATCAGGAGTTGGATACTTAACCCACTGAGCCGCTCAGGCACCCCAAATCTTCTTCTTTCTTTTTGCTGACTAATATTCTCTTTTGTGTGTATGGATACATATTGCATCTTCTTTATCTGTTTGTCTGTTGAAGGACATTTAGATTATTTTTGTATTTTGGCTAATGTGAATAATGCTGCAATGAACATGGGAGAACAGATATCTCTTCGAGATCCTGTTTTAATTTCTTTTGAATATATATCTGGAAGTGGGGTTACTGGATCATATGCTGGTTCTATTTTCAATACTTTCAGACACCCACATACCATTTCCATCGTGTTTGTACTGATGAACATTCCCACAAAAGTGCACATGGGTTCCCTTTTCTCTACTTTTGCCAACATCTGTTATAGTGTCTTTGAAGACAATAATTTTAACAGGTCTGAGTTGATATCTCATTGTGGTTTCAATTTGCATTTCCCTAATGATGAGTGATGTCAAGCACTTTCATGCACCCATTGGTTATTTGTTAGTCTACTTTTAGAAAACGGCTTGCTTGGTTCCTCTGCCCATTTATAATTATTTATTATTATTATTATTAGTCCTTGAGTTGTGTGAGTTCTTTATATATTTTGGATATTAACTCTTTATCAGATATATGATTTCCAAATATGTCTTCTCATTTTCCCATTCCGTGGTTGCTTTTGCATTTGTTGTTTCTTTTGCTGTGCAGAAGCTTTTTACTTTGATGTAGTCCCACTTATTTATTTTTGCTTTTGTTGCTTGTGCTTTTGGTGTCCTGTTTAGGAAATTGCTGCCAGACCAATGTGAAGGAGTTTTTTCCCCTATGTTTTCTTCTAGGAGTTTTATGTTTTCAGGTCCTCTGTTTAAATCTTTAACCCATTTCAAGTTCGTTTTTGTGAGTAGTGTAAGATAAGGGTCCAATTTTATTCCTCTGCAGGTAGTAATTTAGTTTTCCAAACTTTTTTTTTTTTTTTTGGAGACAGAGTGTGAGTTGAGTAGGGGCAGAGAGGGAGGCAGAGAGAATCCCAAGCAGACTCTATGCTTTCAGTGCAGATCCCAACACGGGGCTCCATCTTGCAAAACATGAGCTGAAATCAAGAGTGAATCAACTAAGCCACCCAGATGCCCCTTCCCAACACTATTTTTTGAAAAGAATATCCTTTCCCCATTGAGTGTTCTTGGTTCTCTTGTTAAATATTAGTTGACTATATATGCAGGGGTTTATTTCTGGGCTGTTGCGTCTGTACTATTGGTTTCTGTGTCTATTTTTATGCCATTACCATACCTGCTTGTGGTTGATATTGGTAGTGCTTACACTTCTTCCTTGTTTCTAGCTGCATCTATATGTGCAAGCTTTGCCATTCTCTGGGTGGGGTATACCAGAAGCAGGTCCTTTGTGCAGAACCCTGAACCTCTGGGCAAACTGGTCACTCACCCTCCTCTTCCTTTCCTTTTGAGAGGAGCTCTTCTAGCTGATGAATACCCTCTTGGTGCTGAGCAGTGCCAGCTGAGGGATGGAATGATGCAGGCAAAATGAAGCTATTCTTTCTTCCCTTTTGTGTAGTTATTCTTGTGTTAACCTTATTCTCAGGTTATTCCCTTTTGTGTGGTTAGTCACTGTTTGCTGAAGTTTCTTAAGTAGACTCCTGAGATCTCCCAGAGGTGTTTTTGCTCATGGATGGTTAATTATTGATCTCTCAGGTGGGTGTGGCAGAGGCCAGGGTTGGTCACCATCTTGGATTAATTGATTTTTCTTTGCATCAGTTAATGATAAACCATTCTCTGAGTTACTCATCCAGAGTCCTCTGAACCAGGAGAACCACATGATAGGCTGTGGCAGGTTGTGAGGGACCAATATTTTCACACAATTTATTTTGTCACCCAGAAAAAAACCAACAGGCCATTTATTTAAAAAAATTTTTTTTACATTTACTTATTTTTGAGAGACAGAGAGAGAGCATAAGTGGGGAAGGGGCAGAGAGAGAAGGAGACACAGAATCTGAAGCAGGCTCCAGTCTCTGAGCTGTCAGCACAGAGCCTGACGCGCGGCTTGAACTCACCAACTTCGAGGTCATGACCTGAGCTGAAGTCGGGCGCTTAACTGACTGAGCCACCCAGGCGCCCCTCAACAGGCCATTTATTTAAATGTTAGTATTTGTGAACACAAAGTAATGTAAAGAAAATACATTCGAGGACAAATGAATTCTTCTCAATGTGCAGAAATCAGAAACTACTGGGGGCATTTGTTAAATTTGTGCACAGAAAGGCTCAGCTTGGTGTGATGTCAATGGAGGGACCCTGGTGGTAGAAGAGAAACTATATTAGCTTCATGTCCTGAAGCAACATGGTGGGGTCTGCAGAAATACCAAATCAGTGGCCATTTCTACTCACATGTCAGATCTTTTGCAGAGGAATTTTGTTGAGAGTCTTTTGGTGTTATGGGTTGTGGGCTGTGTTGGGAAGCAGAGAGACATCTTCAGAGTCTTGTGGTATTTAAGACCAATGTCCTGAAAAAGGGTGAGACCTGCATGGTGGGTAGATTGTCATATGTTCCCAAAGACCTCCACCTCCTGGATTTATACCAATGTGGAGACTTATCCCCTGAAGTGTGTCCTGGGCCTAGTGACTTGATTCCAACCAACACAACATGGCAACACTGATGGGATGTCACTTCTGAGATTGGGGCACAAAAAGACTCAGGCTTTCAACTTCCTGTCTGTAGTTTCCTTGTCACCTGCCTGCTTATCCTTATGGAAGCCAGCTGCTATGTTGCTTCCCCATGAAAGACCCATGTGGCAGAGAACTGAAGAATACCTCTGGCCAACAGCCCACAGGGAGTCCATCCTTCCAACAGCTATGTGAGTGCGCTTGGAAACAGGTCTTCTCCCAGTCAAACTTTGAGGGGACTGTAACTCTAGCTGGCACACTCATTGCAGTCTTGTTAGATACTCTTGTTTATTTAAGAGAAGTAGCAAGTTATAAATAAACATATAAAAATTAGTAGTACTTAATATGCCAACATACATCAAAGGAACAGAAAAATTAGAACTTGGGCTGTCATTTTAATAAGGGAACAAAAACCCCTAAAAACAGGAAAAAGGAAGTTCCTCTTAGGAACATAAATTTTAACTTAGAAGATGGAAATAGCCTCTGATTCTTGTTGTAGAAAACCAAATTCTCCCTAATTTACATGACTGACATAATCGACTTGTAGATGTCAAAGTCAAAAAGCCATACATTAAATTGAAAAAAAAAAAGAGTCTGTATTTTATATTAAGATCCTTGAAATTAGAAGTCAGAAGGAAAGTGTACAGACAGATGAGCTTTCTCCAGAGAGGAAGAAGGGCCTAGACCCTTCTAACTACAGTCACTTTTCTCATTTTATTCTTCTGTTATTAGGAAGTCCTCAGAGAGTGGGATAGCATGGACCAATTTTGCTAATTATGAGCTCTGTGCATTGAGCTCTCAAGGTCATACAGGAGTAAATAATTAGCCAGTGCCTCCAGCCTTTCTGGATGGCAATTTCATTAGGATTCATACTGTGTCTTCTCCTCCAAGAGTCATCATCTGCAGAACAAGATTCATGCGTGAGGCTGTCTTCCTGCCAGTCCTGAGCACAAAACCTCAGCCATCATCACTTACCAGGCAGGAGGGGAGGATGGATCCAAACTCCTATGTCATGACCCGGCAGAGGTATAGCACAGACCAGTGAGTGTCCAGGAAGATGGTGGATGGAAGAGGGACTGTTGGGAACTGTTTCCTCCTGAGCAAGACAAGCTGGGGCTGGCCAGATGGGAGGACAGCCATATGCAAAGTTTCAGCTCAGAGGCCTATGAAGTTGATGTTCTTTTTCCTGTTGGGAATTTCAGAATCTCATTCAGAATTCTGCTCTCCTCCAACACCATTTCTAGCTTCCATATGCCACACTCACATGAGAGCAAGAAATGGATGTCTCCAAATTGTTCCCTCAGCACTCCAAAAGGATCATGACTGTGATGACGGTAATCATGATGGTGATGAGGAGAGTAGCCATTCTACAAAACTTTATTGAGAGTCTCCATGTGCCAGGCTCTGAACTTTGTGCTATACAGCTTTTTATTTTCATGTACATAATCCTTCCCAAAACACAGGTGTACAATTGAGGAAAAGAGCACAGCATTCTTTTTTATTTTCACCAAGTCCTGGGGTCAAAAGGGGTGAAGTCAGGTTTGGATCTGAGTATCAAGACTCTCTATTCACAAGGCACAGGGTGTGGGCAATGTCTTTCCGTACAATTTAGTTTCATGTGGCTTGTGAGCCCTTGAAATGTGAGTGGTCCAAATTGACATGTTCTGCCCATACAAGATACCAGATTTTGAAGATGTTCAAAAAAGAATATAAAATATCTCAATGTTGCTTATTGGTGAAATTATAATATTTTTTGACATAGCTGGTGAAGTAAAATATTAAAACAAACAAACAAACAAACGAAAACCAAGCAACATCTCAACCTGCCTTTCCTTTTTCTTTCTAGGTCACTCCAGGCAGAATGTCAGCAGGAAACAACTGAGCCTCATTCATTCCTCAGCACCTACACTGTGGTTAGCATAGTGTATGTGTATGTATATGTATTATGTATATTATATATACATATAATATATATAATATTGATTATCCTTTGTTAGTTCACAGGAAGACATTGTAGTCAATATGGCTTCCACACACTAGAGGCTTTCCTGTCTAAGTTTTCTTTTCTTCCAGGGATGTCCTGTATGACAAATGAATGAGATTCAGTGGTTTCCTCCAAGCACTCTTCCAGAGTGACAAATCAAATTAACCAAACCCTGAGGAAGGGGCCATGGGAACCCCTGGTTTGTAGCCAAATCAGACAGAAATTGGCCAGAACATGACGGACATACTACTCTCAACTGGCATCTGAAGTGGGGTGGGAGCAGCCTTATGAGACTGAGCCCTTATCCTCTGGGATCTGACACTCCAGGCAGATAGTGTCAGAACTGAGTTAAACTGTAGGACATTCAGCTCTTGTAGAGAATTGCTTAGTGTGGGGGGAAAGTCTTCTGTGTAAAATAATGGAGAATTGGAGGAGGTGAAAAAGTGCGTGGGTTTTTCCTATACAGTGCCAAAGACTTAATTCAATTTTAGTTTACTACTCATAGGGTCAGAGTGTTCATGCCCATTGTGGGATCTTTGAGGGCAAGGCAATAGTTTTAATGGTGAAGGTGAAGCATACATGTTTGTTCACTGTTCTTATGTTCAAGAACCTCGTCCCTACGATTCTAGAGGGCACGTTGTTTAAATTTAATGGGATCCCAAAAAATGACTGTAACCTGAACCCCTGTATTGATTGAGAACATGAAGTTTGCCAACTGGTGCATTTCAGCAGATATTAAAGTTAATTCAGAACCCGTGTGAAGAGATTCAAGGCCAATCAGCACCTTTTGATTTTTTGTTCTATAAAGTATTTTAGTACATTTCAGATTTCTAATTGGATCAAGTTGTATACCTGTTCTATTTTTTGTCTCCTTCCCCATATGCAAGTTTCTTTCTTTCTCTTCTTTTTTTTTTCTTTATTTTTAAACACTGTATATATTTCAAAGGAGGTCCTCTCCATCCTGCTCATATTTGTAAATTTCTTTCTCCAGATAGCCTCAAGCCAGGATCTTCATGATGAGGGGCCTCTTCCATGATGATGATTGTTTTATAGGGTTTATATACCCCATGCTAAGGCAGGTCTACACTAACCTCTTTACTGTGCTACAGGGATGCTATGGATGTTTCTCCCATTAACCCTGAGGGTCTGGATCTTTGTTGTGACAAAGGCATGGGCAACAGGAACAACAGAGGTATTGAAAGGTCCCAGCCTGTTTTTAGGAATGCAGACCTCATATGACACACGATGACTGCTTTTCTTCTCCTTCTCCTTCCTTCCTCTCCCCTCTCCCCTTCTTCCTTTATTTCCCTCCCTCTGTCTCTCTTTCCCTCTCTATCTCTCCAATGACACTTCCATGTGCAACCACCCGATGGACCTGGATCTTGCACAGGGTGTACTCTTTCCCTTGAGCACCCGTAGAGGCCAATGCTGGTTTGAAACACACAACAGTCAGGGTAAGAGCCTTTCCTCAACCCTAATGTCAGTCACAGCTTCATTCTAAGACATGGATAGGTCTGCGCCATGACAGAAGACCCAGGGCCACATTAAGAAAAGACCCAATCCTGGGACACCTGGGTGATTCAGTCGGTTGAGCGTCCATCTGACTTAGGCTCAGGTCATGATTTTGTGCTTGGTGAGTTCGAGCCCCACATCAGGTTCACTGCTGTCAGCCTGTCAGCACAGAGCATGCTTCAGATCATCTGTCCCCCTCTCTCTACCCCTCCCCCACTTGTGCTAGCTCCCCTCATGAAGATAAATGTTAAAAGAAAAAGACCCCATCCCATACTCTTGTGTCTGACAACCAAGTGATTATTGACATTTCTAAATGAGGTCATTTGGATCTATAAGAAAGGATTGGAAGGGCTCAAGAAATGCATCACAGTGCAGCACAGTCCAGAGTGCATGCCTGCCATGAGGCAGCAGAGCCAGTGAGCAAGCCAGACCAAGAGAAGAAAGACCTCGTCTGGTGGTGGTCACTGCCTCATGCCCTAGTCACTGCATCAATAGGACACTGCAGAAATAGGATTGACTCCTATTCAAAATTTGGCTTGGATGTTGAGGCTGATAATGCCACACATACAAGAGGTTATAAAATGTTTTATTCTTCATAAAGATCTCCCTTTAGGGAAAGCATAGCAGGCTTTCTAAACTGGTCTGAAATGGCACACGATGGTGTATATATATATACACACAATGGAGTATTACTGGGCAATCAAAAAGAATGAAATCTTGCCATTTGCAACTACATGGATGGAACTGGAGGGTATTATGCTAAGTGAAATTAGTCAGTGAGAGAAAGACAAAAATCATATGACTTTACTCATATGAGGACTTTAAGAGACAAAACAGATGGACATAAGGGAAGGGAAACAAAAATAATCTAAAAACAGGGAGGGGGACAAAACAGAAAGGACTCATAAATATGGAGAACAAACTGAGGGTTACTGGAGGGGTTGTGGGAGGGGGGATGGGTCAGGGGCACTAAGGAATCTACCCCTGAAATCACTGTTGCACTATATGCTAACTAATTTGGATGTAAATTAAAAAAAAATGAAATGGCACAAAAGTTCAAGGAAAGTGATTGGCTTGGATTTTGTATTGTGGCTATGGTGTGAGTTCAGAGAGAGAGAGTTCCTGCCTATGTGCTTGTGAGGTTTGAATGTTTCACTGTCTCCAAAGGAGGGAGAACCCAGGCTTCCTGGCTTGCTTTTTTTGTTGTTTGTTTTTTGAGATAAATTGACATATAACATATTAGGGTCAAGTATACAACATAATGATTCAAAATTTGTACATATTACAAAAGGATCACTACGGTCTAGTTAGCTTCCATCACATACATAGTTCCAATTTTTTTTTGAGAGAGAGAGAGAGAAAGAGAGAGCAGGCAGGCAAGGGAGGGTCAGAGGGAGAGAAAGGATCTTAAGCAGGCTCTATACTCAATGCAGAGCTGGATGCAGAGCTTGATCCCATGACTCTGGGATCATGACCTGAGCCTAAATTAAGGGTTGGGTACTCAGCCAACTGAGCCACTCAGGTGCCCTGCAAAAGTTTTTTTCTTGTAATGAGAACTTTTAAGATCTACTCTTAACAGCTTTCAAATATGAAACACGGTATTATTAACTATAGTTAACATGCTGTACATCACATCCTCAGAACTCACTTATAACTGGAGGACCCGGGTGTTTTTTTTTTATCAGCTAGCCCAGGTGTTGGGCCGATTGGGTAAAGAGAGCCTTGACCACCGTTTGCAGTCAAATATCACCACAAAAAATGGAGTCAGACACTTTATTACATAGTTCTTTAGGGTGTTTGTAATTTCTCTGCATTTAGATGAAATAACGTACTTTTGACTGCTAATTAGTGCCCTTAGATTAGAACAATCTTTTAAGGGAGAATGACATTTCTTATTCCTTTTGTTTCCTTTAAGGAGGGTACTGATATGTTAGTGTGTTTATGGAATTTTAAATCTGTAAGTATCCTTGGCATCTCTAATTTCTTTAGCTCCATCTTTCCAAAGTGGGTGCACATAGAAACAGGTGAATGGAGCAAAAGACAATGAGAAAAGAGGTGTAGGAAGAATATGTTGTCACAACTGAGAAATGTTGCTAAATTTCCCTCAAGTGTGAATACTTTATTTGTGAATTGCATGCATCCAAAGCATAGCCACACTGATGGATTCCTGTATACTTGTTTCTGTTATGTAAACTCTCATTTATTTTCCAAAAGCTGTCTCTGCTCTGTGGAACCAGATAATCTAACAGATGTGTTGGAGTTCCTCCTCCTGGGGTTCTCAGATGATCCAGAACGTCAGCCTCTAACCTTCAGCCTGTTCCTGTCCATGTATGTGGTCACCATGCTAGGGAATCTGCTCATCATCCTGGCTGTCAGCTCTGACTCCCACCTCCACACTCCGATGTACGTCTTCCTTTCCATCCTGTCCATGGCTGACATCGGTTTCACATCTACCACAGTCCCGAAGGTGATTTTGGACATTCAGACTCATAACCGAGTGATCTCCCATGCGGGCTCTCTGATTCAGTTGTCTTTTTTTTATCTTTTTGGCTGTTTGGACAGTGTACTCTTTTTTTTTTTTTTTTTATTTTTTTTTTTTTAACTTTTTTTTTTTTTTTTTGGGACAGAGAGAGACAGAACATGAACGGGGGAGGGGCAGAGAGAGAGGGAGACACAGAATCGGAAACAGGCTCCAGGCTCCGAGCCATCAGCCCAGAGCCTGACGCGGGGCTCGAACTCACAGACCGCGAGATCGTGACCTGGCTGAAGTCGGACGCCCAACCGACTACGCCACCCAGGCGCCCCTGGACAGTGTACTCTTAACTGTGATGGCCTATGATCGGTTTGTAGCTATTTGCTATCCTCTGTACTACCCAGTCATCATGAACCCCCGCCTCTGTCGCCTGCTGATTCTGGTGTCTTTTTTGATCAGCCTTCTGGACTCTCAGCTGCAATGCCTCATTGTGTCACAACTTACCTTCTGCACAAACGTGGAAATTCCCCATTTCTTCTGTGACCCTCCTCAACTCCTCAAGCTTTCCTGTAATGATACTTCCACCAATGAAATATTCATGTATTTTATTGGTGGCATCTTTGCTGGTATTCCAGTCTCAGGGATCCTTTTCTCTTATACACGAATTCTTTCCTCCGTTCTGAGAGTCGTGTCAACAGGTGGGAAGTACAAAGCCTTGTCCACCTGTGGCTCTCACCTGTCGGTTGTTTGCTTATTTTATGGAACAGGTCTTGGGGTGTACCTGGGATCGACTGTCTCACATTCTCCCAGGAAGGATGCAGTGGCCTCCGTGATGTATGCTGTGGTTGCTCCCATGCTGAATCCCTTCATCTACAGCCTCAGGAACAGGGACATCAAGAGGGCCTTGCAGAGGCTCCTTAACAGAACAGCCTAGTCTTAATACTTGGGCTTTTTTGTGTGTGTGTGCCTATTGATCAGAAATGATTGCCAAACCAAACATATGGAATTGGCAAGCATGCCTCTTTGGCCACATTTTTTGTAGGTCGTGGTCCATTCCTCTTGATTTGTCATTTCTAAATATTGCTTATCTTGGCACCCTTTTGATGGAATTATGGGAGTATTCCAGGATGCTATGTATCCCAATATCACTGCACAATTGAATCTCTTTATACCTATGGAATCTTCTGATTTGTCACCTATGACCCGAGCTTCCTGTAGAAATTCACAACTCCATTTGCAAATAGATACACAATTCTCAGCCATTTTCACCATAATGTATATTATCCATAAAAGTTTGGCTTTGGTCAAATCTATTTATCCATGTTGTGTGAGAGAATGTATGTCACTGGTCCGTAATCTTGGCTTCCTATTTGGAGTATCTGATAAGCCTTTTAAAATCCTCATGCTGTGGAGTGCCTGGTTGACTCAATGAGAAGAGTGAGCAACTCTTGATCTTGAGGTTGTAAGTTCGAGCCTCACATTGGGTGTAGAGATTACCTAAAACCAAAATCTTGGGGCCCCTAGGTGGCTCAGTCTGTTGAGTCCAACTCGTGATTTTGGCTCAGGTAGTGTTCTCAGGTTTCATGAGATTGAGCGCTGCACTGGGCTCTATGCTGACAGAAAGGAGCCTGCTTGGGATTCTCTCTCTCTCTCTCTCTCTCAAAAATAAATAAATAAACTAAAAAAATCTTTAAAAATATCCTCATGCCTGCGTCCCACCATTATAGATTAAGATTCAATTGGACTGGAGAGTGAAAAGAATGTGAACAGTTTTTTTCTTTTTCTTTTTTAACAGCTCCCCAGTTGGGGCTAATGTGCAGCTAATTTGGAGGCCTATGGGATTTTGTCAGACCTTTCATTCAAAGATGATTTACATGTGTTGGGTCCTTCACTGTTCATGGCCAGATCCTGGACATCTCCAAGTGATCAGAGCTTGTAAAGGAGGAGATATGAGCTTTCCATAGCTCATATCCAATAGAGGAGATACGAGTTTTCCATAGCCATAACCAATATGCTTTTTTCCTTCATATGCCTGGTAATATTTTTTTACATGTCTTCTTCCTCCATACTCTACAGCTGGTTAACTGTGCTGAATAGCTGAATATTATGCTCTTGTTCTCTGCTCCAGACTTACCCTTCTCTACGTTAAGTTGTGATGCTGTGGTAGGGGCTAGGGACCTTTCAACCACTGCTCTAATTTTGCATCTGTCCTTTCTTTAAGTTCTTCCAATAATGGTGATCAATGTCACATGCACTAATCCCCAATCTTTTCCCCATACTTCCTAGCCCATGCTGTTATCACTACATCCTGCGGCTACTGCTCTGTTGCCATGTTTTTCCTTTTGTGTCTTTCACTTTTCAATAAGTATTTAATCATAACTACATTAAATTACCTTCATTACAATAACTAGTGCAGGTTTTCTTGATTGAACTCTGGTAAATCGTAATGTGGGGAATAAAGCTACATTGTGAGATGCGATGGGAAGAATGCAAGTGGGTGAGGATGAAAAGGTGAGTGTAATGATGTGTCTTGGTCAAGGGTATACAACTGAGGTTTCAAGTAGTGGTAGTGGTGATATTTCCAGTGGTTTTGATTGTGCCTGTAGGTTCTAAAGCACCTAAGTCTTTGTGGATAAATGTAACTGTATCTTCATTGTCATTACTCAAGGATAGCAAAGGACCGTGTCCTCAGCAAAGGGCAGATCTTCCCTTTCACTAGTAACCACCTTATTAGGATTCCATCTTGTCACCATGCTTCCTTCTCTTCTATCATGACCACTTCTATCATGACGGGTTCTTCTCTCTTCTGCTACACTCCCGGGAACCCGTGTTCGTATCAATCTTTCCTTTACAGGTGGTACAGATAGTTTCTGAGGTAGAAATTTGGGGGCTTACTGAAAAGCTTTCTGATAACTGCTTTCATTTGCTCTCCTCCAGACTAAGCCAATGGCCTACCAGCTTCACTGGCAATGAACCTAGCATTGGATTAGCTCTTCCTGCTACAAAGTGACTACAGTTTAATACTAAATTTTCCTCTTGTTCAAGCATTATAAAACATCTCAGTATGCATACTTCCTTCTCCAACCCTTCTCTATATTCCTGTCATTTGGTCCTTTGGACACTCTATAATTTTCCTCTGCCATTTATGCACACACAAACATGATTAGCACACTTCCTTTCATATCCAATTAATTTGGTAATTATTGAGGTTTTCTTTGTATCAGTAAATGAGAAATCAATCTCTGAGCTCATCTTCCAGTCAAGCCTTGAGAGGACTACATCCCTGGCCCACATTTTGAATGTAGAGATCTCTGAGAGCTCCTGAAGTATTTAAGCAAACTATCAAGTCACCGGATAAATATGTAAAGATAAACAGTTGTCTAATATAACAATGTATATGGCTAGATGGTAAATTTAGAACCTGGACAGTCATTCAAAACATCAAAACCCAGACATCTCCAGTGTATAAAATTCCAAACCCCAAACCAGGTCTATAGAAATAAAAATAGAAAGTTCTCCTTAGAGACATAAATTTTCAGTGAGAAAATAGAAATACTATCAGATTCTTGGTAGGAGAAATAGAAGTAGTAGAATAGAAGACCTAATTCTCTCTAAATTATGATTAAGTCAATGGCTTCACAGATACAAAAGTCATAAGGTGCTTTCTCTAGTTGGAAAAAAAATGTGTCTGAATTTTATGGTTAGGTATGTAACTTGGAAGTCAGAAGTGAGGAGTAGAGGTCAGCTTCTTCCTGAGAAGAGGAAGGGTCTTGACACCCCGTCCCCAACCCCCTGCAACCTCGGTACATTCACTTTTTTCCTTTTCCTCTTCCATTAGTAATAGAATGTCCTTAGAGATTGGGAGAACATGGACCAATTTGGCTAATTATGTGCCATGTGCTTTGAGCCCTCAAGGTCAAACAGCTGTAAACAATCAGCCCGTGCTTTCCAGCCCTTTAGTGGCCAGTTCCAGTTAAGTGGGCTCCATACATGTCTCTCCTCCTCCCAGAGTTGTCTGCTCCAGGAGACCCATAGCTGCATCTGTGTTCCTGCCAGTCCTGGAAACAAAGCCTCTGTCCTCATCCAGTTCCAGGTAGGGGAGTGGCAGTGGGATCTGCGTTCCTCAGACCTGCTCCAGCAGAGACACAGCACAGTCCAGGAGTAGTAAGTGCAGTGGGAGAGACTGAAGGCAGAAGGGACTGGAAGAGCATTGTTTCCTCCTCATCAAGGCAACTAGAGCGGTTGGAATAGCCAGACATGAGGGGACCAAAATGGAAAGATTCAACTCACAGCCCTATAAAGACCTAATGTGATTGGTTTTGGTGCGGATCCAAGAACTCTTATTTAGATTTCTATTTTTGCCCCCATGTTATTTCTGTGTCCCGTGGGCATCTTCCCCATCAGAGCAGGAAATTGGTCCTTCTTAACTGCCCACAAGTCCTGCAAATGATCATGAAGGTGATGATGACGGTGATGATGGCAATGATGACAGTAACCAGAATGTTACAAACTTTTACCTTGGGACTCCGAGTTTCAGGCACTGAGTTAAGTTTTCTATGTAGCTTGCTACCTTTTATCTGCATTACCATCCCCAACAGACAACAACATGCATTATCATCATTTCAGAGATAAGGAGAGGAGCACAGCATTCTCTTTCACTTCCTGATTTTATTTATTTTTTGTGTCCAACCGACTCTTTTTTAAGGCTTAATTTAAATTCCAGTTAGTGATCATAGTTAACATAATATTCGTTTTAGGTGTACTGTATAATGATTCCACAATTTCATATGTCACCTAATGCTCATCGTGACAAGTGCTCTCCTTAATGCCCATGACCCATTTCACTCATCCCCCCAACCACCTCTCTTCTAGTTTTTTCTCTATAGTTAAGAGTCTGTTTCTTGGCTTGCCTCTGTCTCTTTTTTGCCCCTTTCCTTGTTTGTTTTGTTTCTTAAATTCCACATAGGAGTGAAAGCATATTATATTTGTCTTTCTCTCACTGACTTATGTCACTTAGCATAATGCTCTAGCTCCGTCCATGTTGTTGCAAATGGCAAGATTTCATTCTTTTTTATGGCTGAGAAATACACACACACACACACACACATATATATATATATATATATATATATATATATGTATAATATCTATCTCACGACTTTTTTATCCATTCATCAATTGATGGACACTTGGGCTGTTTCTATAACTATTTTTGTAGATAATAATGCCATAGCTATCAGAGTGCATGTATCCCTCTGAATTAGTATTTTTATTTTCTTTGGGTAAATATCTAGTAATGCAGTTGCTGGATCATAGGGTAGTTCTATATTTAATTTTTTGAGGAACCTCCATACTATTCTCCAGAGTGGCTACACCAGCAGTGAAGAGTGTTCCCTTTTCTCCACATCCTTCCCAACACATGGTGTTTCCTGTGTTGCTACTTTTAGCCATTCTGACAGGTGTTGAATGGTATCTCATGGTGGTTTTGATTTGTATTTCCCTGATGATGAGTGAGGTTGAGCATCTTCTCACGTGTCTGTATGTCTTCTTTGGAAAGATTGTTTCTTTGCTATGCATAAAGTTTTTAAGTTTTACCAGGTCCTGGAATAGATAGGGATGAAGTCATGTTTAGATGCAGACAGTGAGACTCTGTTCACAGGGCACCTAGACTGTATTCACTCCTGCTTATCCAACCTGCCTGTCTTTTTCCCGTTACTCCAGGAAGAGACTCCTGCTCTCTGTGCTCTTTCCTTTGGGGGTTCATGGTAGAAGACACCAGAGAGCAGTGGTGCCACCAGCTGCATCAACTATAGAAAAGATAGTTGAGATGAAGGTAGAGATCATATAAACAGTCCGCTCATGGGGCACCTGGATGTCTCGGTCAGCGAAGCGTCAGACTCTGGCTCAGGTCATGATCTCAGAACTCATGAGTTTGAGCCCCGCATTGGGCTCTGGGCTAACAGCTCAGAGCCTGGAGCCTGCTTCGAATTCTGTGTCTCCGTCTCTATATTTTTTCCCCACTCACACTCTGTCTTCTGCTCTGAAAAATACATAAACATTAAAAAAAAAAAAGAACTCATGACAGTTCAGAGAAGCTCTCTCTTGCCCATTCTCCTGGATTTTGCTTCACACTCCACTTTCTCTTCCATTTTTGTAATTTAGGCCCTCTTGATCTCTAAGGGGATAGAGTCAGTATGTTAGATCCCATTCTTAAGAAATAAAGAGTTCAGGGGTGCCTGAGTGGCTAAGTCGGTTGAGCGTCTGACTCTTGATTTTCGCTCAGGTCATGATCCCAGAATAGTGGGATTGAGCCCCACATCGGGCTGAACACTGGGCATGCAGCCTGCTTTGGATTCTCTCTCTCCCTTTTTCTGTCCCTCTCCCCTGCATGCTTTTCTCTCTCTCCAAAAAACAAACAAACAAACAAACAAACAACAACAACAACAAAACAGAAAGAAACAGTTCAAAGGTGTATCTTAGCGATTTTGGAAACGACCTCTGGACTTCTTAACTGCTCTGAAGTTCAGGGAAACAGGGACCCACCATTGAATTTTGAATCTTATCTGCTCTACTCTTTTATCTGTATGGGACTGGGCAAGCTCTTAATATCTTTGATCTGGTTTATACAACTGCACTGAGTAAGAATTAACATGAGCACTGTACGTGTGACTAAATATGTGATGAATGCATATAGTAAGGGCAAGGTAAATTTTAGGTATTATTAATATTGTTTTTACTGTCATTCTCAAGGCTAAGCACCATCTATCCAACTAAATATCCTGTGATTGGAAGTTTTGGGTTTCCTGAGATCCTGAGAGAACATTTTTGTTGTTGTTGTTGTTCTTATGCAGGTAGGTACTGAGTGTTTGGAGGGAAACAACTGAATTACATTCATTTCTGATTTCCCAGAGTCTATACTTTGCTTGGCACAGAGTGGTGACAAGGACAACAGTGATCTCTGTTCAATATTGAATAGACCCTACATTGGTTCTCAGAAACAGAGCATAGACAATATGTCTTCAATGCTCTCTGCGTCGTTCTCTTCCTTCCAGTACAAACCTCTGTTAGGTGCCACATGGGTACTGTTCTCCCCATTTCTAGGTGATACCTAGAGGGATACCAGCACGGAGAGGTTGACAGCTTGCAAATACTCCAGATTTAGTATGTGACAGATGTGAGACTCAAAGTACTGATTCCCATCCCAAGACTCGGTGCACTCCACCAGTGTGGAATGATTTCTTCAATTTCACACATGCTTTTGTCCCAGATGAGAAAACAGAAAGAGGATGACCAATTCCTTCTCTTGAGATTTTGTGACTTCATCTGTGAATTAGGGAAATGGGCCAAATGGTTTACGGGGGCCTTTACTATATGAATATTATAGATCATAGGATTTTTTTATGAGGAGTAATGCATTTGGCAGCCTATTTTGGAGATCTGTGATTTGGAAATATTACTCCCTAGACAAAAATAGAATTTTCATGTGGATCTACTATGAAAGAGCATGGCAACACAGACTTCAGGCATCTTTCCAATTCTATACCTTGACAATAAAAGCATGAAGTTGCTTTTGTCTACCTTTTCTATTAGGAAAATAAAGATAGATAATTAATAGTACAATTGTACATGTATTGATTTTTACAATTCTTCACCTTTCTGCTTATATGGTATAGAAATTCTTGTATAATATGGAAGTGTGCAGAAGAATTTTATTAGGAATATTATAATAAGAAATGGAAAAATAAAATAAAGTCATCCATCAGGTAATACTATGCATCATTTGAAGTGCTTGAAATAGATGTGTGTACTTCACAGAGACACTTAAAGCACATTATTGTGGTGAGAATGAAAAAGCAATGTGAGCATTATTATAGTATTAAGTAAGGTTTCTTTTAAACTTTGTTTGTTAGCTTTATTTGTTTTTGAGAGAGAGAGATAGAGCACAGGTCGGGGAGGGGCTGAGAGAGAGGGGGACACAAAATCTGAAGCAGGCTCCAGGCTCTAAGCTGTCAGCACAGAGCCTGACGTGGGGCTCGAACTCACAAACCATGAGATCATGACCTGAGCCGAAGTCAGACGCTCGATCGACTGAGCCATCCAGGCGCCCCAGTGTTAAGTAAGTTTTTAAGAAAACTGTTCATGAATACATCAGTATTAATATAATGAAAACATTGAAAGGAAAATATACTGCCACATTCGTGACAGTGTTTGCCTTTGGGCAGCTGAAGTGAAGAGGGCAATGGGATCATGCAGGGATAGCAAGAAAACTCAACTTTTCCTGGCCACAAATATGAGTTCCAAAGCAAGTGTAACTAAATATTTCTCTTTTTAAAGTTTGTTTATTTATTTTGAGAGAGAGAAAGAAAGTACAAGCAAGGGAGGGGCAGAGTGAGAGGGAGAGAGAGAAGCCCAAGCAGGCTCTATGCTGTCAGTACAGAGCCTGATGAGGGGCTTGAACCCACAAACCATGAGATCATAACCTGAGCTGAAATCATGAGTCAGATGCTTAACCAACTGAGCCACCCAGGTGCCCCTAAATATTTCTATGTTTATATATTTAGATGCTTGTCTAACATTCTTTGGCTCAATGTCTTCATGATGGGTATATGTAGAAACAGGTAAATTGCCAAGACACCAATAAGGAAAGAGTTCTAAGAAGAGTTTACAATGGAGAAATGTTGCTGAAGGTAACAGGAGGTAGGATCCTCAAGTGTGAATGCGTTACTTATGAATTGCTTGAATCTAAATATTCACACTTAGCTGGATGTCTCTACACTTGTTTTGTTTATTCAACACTCTCTTCTTTTTCAAGAGGTGTCCCATCTTCATGGAACCACAGAATCTAACTGGTGTCTCAGAATCCTTCCTCATGGGACTCTCAGATGACCTGGAACTACAGCCCCTTCTCTTTGGGCTGTTCCTGTCCATGTACCTGGTCACTGTGCTGGGGAACCTGCTCATCATCCTGGCTGTCAGCTCTGACCCCCACCTCTACACACCCATGAACTTCTTCCTTTCCAACCTGTCCTTGGCTGACATTGGTTTCAGCACCACTACGATCCCCAAGATGCTGTTGAACATTCAAACACACAGTAGATCTGTCACCTATGCAGACTGCCTAACTCAGGTATCCTTTTTTTTCCTATTTGGATGTTTGGACAATCTACTCCTGGCCTGATGGCATATGACCGGTTTGTGGCCATTTGTCACCCCCTGCACTACCCAGTCATCATGAACCCATGCCTCTGTGGCTTTTTGGTCCTCGTGTCATTTTTCAGCAGCCTTTTGGACTCTCAGATTCACTATTTGATGGTGTCACAACTTACCTTCTGCACAAGTGTGGAAATTCATCATTTCTTTTGTGATGCACCTCAACTTCTCCACCTTGCCTGTTCTGATACGTCCATCAATACCATACTAATGTATTTCATGGGGGCCATTTTTGGTGGCGTTCCACTCTCAGGGATCCTTTGCTCTTATACTCGAATTGTTTCCTCCATTCTGAGAGTCCCATCAACAGGCGGGAAGTACAAAGCCTTTTCTACCTGTGGCTCTCACCTGTCAGTTGTTTGCTTGTTTTACGGAACAGGTCTTGGGGTATACCTCAGTTCATCTGTCTCCCCCTCCCCTAGGAAGGGTGCAGTGGCGTCGGTGATGTACACTGTGGTCACCCCAATGCTGAACCCCTTCATCTACAGCCTGAGAAACAAGGATATCAAGAGAGCACTGTGGGGGATTATCAGCAGGACAGACTAATCTCAGCATGTGTCTTATCCTTTTCGGTTCATTGCACTGCAAAATGCAGTGAATCAAACATGCACAAGACATTCTGGATGTGCAGTCACATAGTATAGGTACCTATATGGATCTCTGGTTTTTGCTTACACAATTTTTCCCTTAGCATAGCTCTAATGGAACTGGGAAATTATTTTGGGCTCCCCATTTAAATTATAACCCCTGCAGGATTATGTATATATCTATATATCCCTCTCACTTTCCTTTTGCAATACCCAGGACTCCTGGTCATGAGCAGTCTTGTTTCTATCAATGCAAAATAATCATAACTGTCTCTTGTTATTTATTGTTTCTATATTTTCCTGAGATTCCTCCCCCCTGCCCCATCCACCCACCAATTTGATGGGAGGTTCTAAACCCTACCTTAAGGACCAAGGCATCTGATACATTTTGGCACCTTAATGCCCTTGGTCAGATTTTTGAGCGAGTAGGATGACTAATTTCTTTTTGAAATTGAAATGGGACACTATTAATATTGAGTTTGAGTCAACAGTTATCAAGTTTCCTGGGACTTCTCTAGGAACATTGCGGTGTATGATTCCCAAGGAATAGATGGGAGAGGAACTACCAGAACAGAGGTGATTCCCAATTTTCCTGATAATTCTCCTTCCCATTCCATCTAACTTCTCCCCAGTCATATTACATAACCCGACGCAAAGGGGCAAATATTGTATACTTCCATTTATATGAGGTTCATAAAGTAGTTGAATCCATAGAGACAGAAAGTAGAATGGTGGGAGCTGGGGTCTGGAGGAGCGAGAGACGGGGAGGTAGTGTTTAGTAGGTTCAGAATTTCAGTTTGGGAAGATAGCAAAGTTCTAGAGTTGGATGGTGGTGATGACTGCACAACAGTGTGAATGTACTTCATGCCACTGTACTGAAAACTGCTTAAGATGGTAAATTTTATGTTCTTTTACCACAATTTAAAAAAAGATCTTGTGTCAGGAATAAGGGACATGTTGCTTGAAATGTTGGGTGTTACTCAGCCCTCAGCAATCGACCTCTATAGGGATCTACTTCAGCAAGCTCATGCCTCCTTTTTGGGGTAGCCCACATCCGATGACTGATTGATTAGGTGTGGGGGTGCAAACATTTGGTCCCTTTGCCCTAATTCCAGGCAACTCTAAGAGATCATCTTAGCTCCAGAACTTCCTGCTGGTTTTTGGAGATCTTTGATGGGTTTCATCTTGGCTCGACTTTTTCCAGTTTCCTTCCTTGCTGCAAAGAATTTGCCAAACCACAAGATTGTCCTCACCTCTGACACCAGATGCAAGTCCAGGAGCCCCTAGGTCCACTCTCACATCAGACCAGTTGGATACAAATTTGGGAACTTTTTCACATTCGATACTTTGCTAGAATGATTCAAACCGAGAGGACTGCCTCAGATGCACCAGAATGACTCACAAAGCTCAAGAAGCAGTGTGCTTATGATTGCAGTTTGCTTATAGGAAAGAGACACAAGTTAGAGTTAGCCAAAGAAGGGCATATGGAGGTTCCCATATGCGAAGCTTCTTGTTGTTCTCTTCCCTTGGAGTCCAGACCCATTACCTCCTCCTGGTGACAATATGTGTGACAATACTCAAAGACCATTTCCAATCAGGTAGCTCACCTGAGCTCCATTGTCCAGAATTTTTATTGAGGCTTCATTATATAGACATGAGTAGTTGAATTATGGCCTATCAGTTTGAACCCAATTTCCAACCTCCCTCCCTATATTGGCCTGATATCCCTTTGCCCAACACTCCAACCCTTTAACCACATGGCTGGTCTTTTTGGCAAGGCCAGTTCCCATCCTAAGTCATTTCATTAGCATAAACTATCAGGTGTGGTCCTTCATGAATAACCTGAGGTCTTTCACGAATAACCAATCACTTCTATCATTAGGGAATTTTCAAGCATTTAAAGGTTACCTCCTAGGAGCTGGGACAAAGGCCATCTCTCTTTCGGTAAGGCCAAATCCTTTACTACACATATGCCCTTCCACAGATGTTGATTCTAGGAACGTTGCTTGGTAAACATCCTGTGTGCTAATCATTGTCTCAGAGTTGGCTTCAGAAGGAACTCAATATGGGACCCCTTGTTACTAATAAAATGTATTTGAGAACATTTTATTTCATTTTTTTCAAGTTTATTTACTTATTTTGAGAGGGGGAAGGTGCAGAGAGAGAGGGGGAGGGAGAAATCCCAAGTGGGCTCTGCATGGTCAGCTGGGAGCCCAAGATAGAGCTCGACACTGGGCTCACATGAACTCACAAACTGTGAGATCATGACCTGAGCCGAGATCAAGAGTTGGTTGCTTAACCGACTGAGCCACCCAGGTGCTCCTTGAAAAAATTTAAAGGCAGTTGTGAAGTAGTTGAAATATTCTTTGAATTACAAACCTAACGCTGGGTTCATGAAAAGGAAAATTCAAGGGCAAGAGATGAAGAATGGGGACATTCATTCATTCAATGCTCCCTGGGGCCAGCAGGGAGGTCACCATTGAAATTTTTAGTAACTCTGGAAACCCAAACGCAGAGATTTTGATAGAAAAGGAGTGTAGAGTTTGAGATAATAAAGTAACATACATATCCCCATGTGTGTTACACTTTTTAAAAGTTTATTTTATTTATTTTTAAAAAATTTTTTTTTCCAACGTTTTTTATTTATTTTTGGGACAGAGAGAGACAGAGCATGAACGGGGGAGGGGCAGAGAGAGAGGGAGACACAGAATCAGAAACAGGCTCCAGGCTCCGAGCCATCAGCCCAGAGCCTGACGCGGGGCTCGAACTCACAGACCACGAGATCGTGACCTGGCTGAAGTCGGACGCTTAACTGACTGCGCCACCCAGGCGCCCCTAAAAAGTTTATTTTAAAACATTAAACCCTTGGTGTAAATAAAATATGCATTAAAAATGACAATTTTGGCTGCTGCTGCTATTGTAATCCTCAAATTTCTGGAGTCAGTGGTCCAACCATAAACATTCCCCCCTACCCAACCCTTTATTTTGTGACAAGTTTTACCATGGCCCCACAGATTCCTCTGTTCATTGGATTTTGAAAGCATTGCTCGTGGGGATGACCTCAGTGTTCAACACTGAGGCTATTCCTGCCCTTCTCGGAAAGGGAGTTTTCTGAAGAATTAACAAACATTCCAACACTGGTCCATTAGCGGAAGTTGCTTTAACTGCTTGTTGGCAGACATACTAGTAAGTCTCTTCTTGTTTCCACTGCCAAAATTCACTAGCATCTAGCATCTAGCACATACAATATAGCTGTTCAGATTTTCAAGTGAGAGACCTACTCCACCCTTTCAAGTCACACAGACCCCCCCCCTCAATTTTGTCATTTTAGGTCTTTGTTTTATTTGCCTTCATATCAAAGCAATTAAATGATCTGTATAGCACTGTTTTAGTGATATGATTTGCTTTTCCCATTCTTCCAAAACACTTCATGGTCACATTGTATTATCGCTCTTACAAGAGTGCCCATTTGGGTGCGCAATAGTCACTTTCTCCCTGTGGACATGGCAGCCAGATTGATTTCTTAGGTGTAGTCAAAACTTGTGACTTCTCTGCTTAAAACCTTCTAGTCACTTTCTGTTACTCTTTGAGTACAATTCGAACCCCTTGCCATGGTCTATAACACCCTTCAGTTAGTCTCTCCTGTCCCTTTCCAGGTCCTTCATTGGTCCCTGGACCAGCACCGTCAGCTTCACCTGGGAAACTACAAATGCCAACTTTCATACCCTCTCCAGACCTGCTGAATCAGAACCTCTACAGCTGGAACCAGCCATCTGTATTTTAACAGGCCCAGCAGGTGATTCTATTGCACACTAAGTGTGAGAACCATTTGCCTAGACATATTGGATATCTTTTTTTTTAATTTTATTTTTTTAAATTTACATCCAGATTAGTTAGCATATAGTGCAACAGTGATTTCAGGAGTAGATTCCTTAGTGCCCCTGACCCATTTAGTCCACACCCTCTCCCATACCCCCTCCAGTAACCCTCTGTCTGTTCTCCATATGTATGAGTCTTTTATGTTTTATCCCCCTCCCCTTGTTTATACTATGTTTGTTTCCCTTCCCTTATGTTCACCTGTTTTGTCTCTTAAAGTCCTCATAGGAGTGAAGTCATATGATATTTGTCTTTCTCTGACGGACTAATTTCACTTAGCATAATACCCTCCAGTTCCATCCACGTAGTTGCAAATGGCAAGATTTCATTCTTTTTGATTGCCGAGTAATACTCCATTGTGTGTGTGTGTGTTTGTGTGTGTGTGTGTGTGTGTGTGTGTGTGTGTGTGTATGTACACCACATCTTCTTTATCCATTCATCCATCAATGGGCATTTGGGCTCTTTCCATACTTTGGCTATTGTTGTTAGCGCTGCTATAAACATTGGGGTGCATGTGTCCCTTCAAAACAGCACACTTGTATCCCTTGGATAAATGCCTAGTAGTGCAATTTCTGGGTCATAGGGTAGTTCTATTTTTAATGTTTTGAGGAACCTCCATACTGTTTTCCAGAGTGGCTGCACCAGATTGCATTCCCAGACATATTTGATATCTTATATTTCTTTTTTTTAATTAAAAAAATGTTTTAATGTTTATTTATTTATTTTTTGAAACAGACAAGACAGAGCAGGAGCAGGAGCAAGGGAGGAGCAGAGAGAGAGGGAGACACAGAATCTGAAGCAGGCTCTGAACCATCAGCACAGAGCCCAACACGGGGCTCAAAGCCACAAACTGTGAGATTATGACTAGAGTCAAAGTTGGGCCCTCAACTGACTAAGCCACCCAGGCACCCCTCTTATTTTTCTTTAAACAGACTATATTCTTTCAGTCTCTAGACCATTACACTTAATTCTCTCTGCCTAAAATTTTCTTCCCCTTTCTTACCCAATTTTCCACTTAAATATCGAAACTTAAAGATGTTTTCTCTCTCTGGGGTACCTGGATGGCTCAGTCAGTTAAGTGAAGAAATCTTGATCAGCTTCAGTCATTTTCTCACAGTTCTTGGGTTGGAGCCCCACATCAGGCTCCTTGCTGACGGTGAGGAGCCTGCTTGGGATTCTCTCTCTCTCTCTCTCTCTGCACCTCCCATGCTTGCTTTCACTCTCTCTCTCTCTCTCTCTCTCTCTCTCTCTTTCAAAGTAAGTAATATAAACTTAAAAAAAAGATGCCTTCTCTTACACCCATCTAAATTCTCCTGATGTTCTCTCCATCAGGTTAGTCTCTATTCATCTTTTACTACCATTACCTTCTGAGTGAGTTCACATGTTTTGAGTGTCATGGACAGTCTTTGTACCAAGCTACCTCAGATATTTTGTTCCAAATGAAACTGATGCATCAAGAAAGTGGGTTTTGCTCCTCTTCCAGTCTGAAGTCCTTTGTAAGACGCAATATTATTTGCTTAAACAGGCAAAACACTGGGCAATTTCATCAAAAGAGTACTTTGATAGAAATTTGTTAGAAATTTCTAGAGACTTTCTAGAGAAAGTCGTTCGTTGTGTGTCCAAGTAAAATTGCATTGCACATAGTCAAACAGGTAAAGAAGACCTTATTCAAGACTATTACAGTAAGAGATAGAGATTGAACTCAACTCCACAGAACAAAAGACAGGAGGATTTTAGAAGCTGGGGTGAGCTTATGGAAAAGGGGTGGAAGATATTGGGGGGAGGTTGGTCGATGTGGCTAGTCTATCTGTGTTTGCTAATTGCTGCTTATTGAACTTAAGCGCCTACCCTCCTATGCAAAGAGGTTGGGAGATAAAGGTGCTAACATTATTGACGATTATATTTCAAAGGGATGGCTCCCAGGTCTTTAAGGAAGACATCCTGGGTTGTAAAATTGATGACAAAGGGGTAGTCAGGCCCTTGCAGTCAGGAAGAAACATGTTTTAACTTTAGTCAAGCTGCAGGGAATGTTAAGGCAGTCTTAATCAGTTGATATCCAAAATTTCTACTCTTGTTCCAAACTTGTAATTCTTGAGTGTTTTAATATGGTTCAGTTAGCTAACCTCCATACCTGGACAGAAGTTCTAAACTACATTCACAAATATCTTGAGTTTTAAACTTAAATGGCAGTAGTCTTAACCATGGGTGATTGAGCAACAAATCCAGAATGGTGACTGGGATCCATGAGCCACAGAGACCTGTGGTGGTGGTAACAGATCATAGATGAGCAGACATCAAGAGTATCAGTTGACTTAGATAACCCAAAATATAAAAAGCAAGTCTGCAATTATCAGATGTCGGCTACCACAATCGAATATCCTGATTCTTTCCCCAGTTTCTAGATGAAATCTATTTTTAGACACAAAGCCTAAAAGAAATTAAGGGGGAGGTGGGTCCCCCTTTTGGAAATCCATAAATAGTTTTTCAAAATGGTGCTATCCCTTGAAGACTCCACTTGATGGAAAGTAGATTCTGTCAGACTCCTTCCATTCTGGAGTGGTCAGCAACTCATCTTTATCAGGACGGATATTTTTGTGTTTATGTTTGCCTTCCCTGTTGCAGTGCCTTGGCAAACACCACCATCCCAAGACTTAACACATTATCCAATTGCTTTATGGTGAAGAAGATATGAAAACAAACGTTTATCAGAAGATCCACTGGTCCTAACCTACTCTACCTCGGCTGAAGCTGCCCAGAATCACATACCTAGAGAGTAGTGATTCTGTGATTCTGTCCTTACTCTCCTGAATTGTAATCCAGTAATTGACATCATCCTTAAAGACATGTTTCCTTTCACACAGATTTTATCACTGTGTGTTCTCCTGTGTTGGGCCCTTGGTAAATTCACTTGCACAACAAGGCAACTAAACCAAATGATGTATCAGAGCCTGGTCAATTCTGATACTCTGGACCCAGAAGTTTTTCTACATTTAGTGATATATTTTTATAGCTTATTTTGGAAGTGCACTCAATAAACATTTGGAGAAACGTTCAACCTTGCTAATAGCCAAATAATTAATCCATCAGTGAATATTCTGTTTGGACACATAATGTGATCAGAAACTCTGAGATCCTGGATTTATGCTCTATTAGGACAAAGATTTTTTTCTGTGTTTTTTTTTTTTTCCTTCGGTGCTGTTTTCCAGACATCTCTTGCAGCCTAGCACACCAAAGGCGCTTAGTTAATAAGAACTAACAATGGTTATTGATAAAATGCACTACTTTTCATAATGCTCATGCAACTGTTCTGAACTGGTAGTAGCATAAGTGGCCCCAGGACTGGAAATCCAAGGTGAGGTGCAGTAATAGGAAAGTGAAAGGAGGGGACGCAGAGGGTAGAACTGAGGATAACAGAGGAGTCAACATAAGAGGTTAAAGTACCTAGAAAAAGTACTCGCAAGGCAGCTCTGGGCAATGTCACTTACTCTTGGAGGATGGGTGAGAAGCACAACTCAGTGTGATTAGGAGGTAGGATTTCTTTAGCAGCCACCTGCTGCTACCACGGTCAGCTCAAAAACCCAGGACTAGTGTTCCCATCACTGAACATAGAGTGTTATCCTGAGAACTTTTTGTAAAGCCCTCTTGATGTCCCTGTTCCGTAGGCTGTAGATGAAGGGATTCAGCATTGGGGTGACCACGGTGTACATCAATGAGGCAATCATGCCCCTCCAGGAAGATGCATCAGAACTGAGATACACACCAAGCCCTGTCCCATAGAACAAAGAAACCACAGACAAGTGAGATGCACAGGTGGAAAATGTCTTATACTTCCCATTAGCTGATGGGATTCTCAGGATTGAGGAGGCAATTCGGCTATAGGAGAAAAGGATCCCTGAGAAGGGAACAATGCCAAGAAAGCTAGTTACAATATATAGCAGGATGTGATTGGCCAATGTGTCTGAGCAGGCAAGCATGAGGGCCTGAGCAAGTTCACAGTAAAAGTGTGGAATTACCCTGTTGGTGCAGAAGGACAGCCACAACATTAAGAGACTCTGGATCAGGGAGTATGACAAGCTGATGAACCAGGACACAAGAACCAGGAGGCCACAGAGCCACGGGTTCATGATGACTGTGTAGTGCAAGGGGTGACAGATGGCTACAAACCGGTCATAGGCCATCACAGTGAGGAGAAAAGTGTCCATACCTCCAAAAACCATGAAAAAATACATCTGGGCGATGCAGCCTGCATAGGTGATGGATTTGCTCTGTGTTTGGATGTTCACCAGCATCTTAGGGATGGTGGTGGAGATGAAGCAGATGTCAGCAAAGGACAAGTTGGAGAGGAAGAAGTACATGGGGGTGTGGAGGTGAGAGTCAGAGCTGATGGCCAGGATGATGAGCAGGTTCCCGAGCACGGTGACCAGGTACATGGACAGAAAGAGCCCAAATAGAATGGGTTGATTCTCTGAGTCTTGGGAAAATCCCAGGAGTAAAAATTCTGAAACACTCGTTTGATTTCTTGGTTCCATATTGTCAGCACATCAGCTAGATGACTGAAGAAGGGAATGCACATGAAATAGACACTAGACAAACTCTAGAGTCTACTTTTTTATTTCTTGAAATGAAGCATTGGGCACAAAAGCCTTCACACTTCAGAATTTAGGAATCCTACATTCTGTTGTTACATACAACATTTAATAATGTTGATCAATCCCTGTCCATCGGTCTTTGGGGCCCTCATTTATCCTTTTTATTTAGAATCATGAAATCTAAAAATTCAAGAACAACTTTTGACATTAAATAACATGACCCAAACTTACTCTAACACAAATGAGGAACATGAGGTCCGGTGAACGTAGTAACTTAATGTGGATTACCTGCCTTGTCTGGGACTCAAAAAAGGGTCAGGCAACTATGTCTCAGAGGTGAGAAAATTTGCAAGTATCTCACATATCTGGACAGACTATTGCAGGATGAGTAGAATGTAGGTTTACTCCTCAAGTAAAAAATAAAGGAAGAAAAAAGAAAAGGTTTTCACAAAATAATAAATCACATGAACAAATACTTAATGCTTAGTGTACCAGGAGCCATCAACATCCTGCAGAAACAAGGCCAGACGCTCCTGAACATTTGGTGCTTGACTAAATGCTCTTTATTTGTGAAGTTAAGGAATTGCTACACATGTCTAACAAAAATGTAGATATCAAGGTTTGCACTATTTCAGTACCATTAGATACTACAAAGGTCCCAAACAGAACTTTGAGACTTAATCTCTATGGTGCTCATCAAATACCTGGGGAAAGCATAGGAACTGCTCCAGGATGTTGACACAGGAGCCCAAAAGATGAGAGTCAGATGCGGCATTCACAATCAGGTGATGATTCAATGAGGCTGGGAGGAGGAGGACCCCACCTACTCTCCTACTCTCTCTGTTCCAGGTCTTGAGGGTCCTGTACCCAGATATAGAGGAAGGGGTCCTATAACTCAGGATGCTGAACAGCATAAAATCATAAAATGATCTTCTGCTTTGTGTTTTGACTCATTAGAAATATTTTTACACACCTGCTATTATGTAATACCCCTAACTACAAAGGGAAAAAAGCCACCATTGGCTGTCAACCCTGTCAGTCCTCTTAGGTATAAAAACCAAAGTAGCAGGGAGGGGGTGGGTAAAATAGGTGAAATGGGTCAAAAGGTACTAACTTCCAGTTATAAAACAAGTAAACCATGAGGTATAATATGCAGTATGAATACAGTTAATATTATATGGTATATTTGAGAGTTGCTAAGAAAATAGACCTTATAGGGGCACCTGGGTGGCTCAGTCGGATAAGTGTCTGACTTCAGCTCAGGTCATGATCTCGCAGTTTATGAGTTCCATTCCTGTATCTGGCTCTGTACTCACAGCTTGGAGCCTGGAGCCTGCTTCAGATTCTCTGTCTCCCTCTCTCTCTGCTCCTCCCTCACTAGTGCACTGTTTCTCAAAAATAAATAAAAAAAATTTAAAAAAGAAGAAAATAGATCATATAATTTCTCATCACCAGAAAAAAGTTTTTGTAACTATGTGTGGTGACAGATGTTAACTAGACCTATTGTGGTAATATGTCAAATATTATATGTGCAATGTGATGAATCATTATGTTGTATACCTTAAGCTAATATAATATTACATACCAATTTTACCTAAAAAAAAACAAAACACAAAAACCCCAAAGCAAAGAGTGTGTCTGGAATGATAAAGATGGTCACGTTGTAGGCAAATTGTTTAAGTATGAATGAACGTCTTTGTTCTGACCCTTGGTAGGTGGGCAGTTTGCAATCACCTCTGGTGGCTTCTGGTCAGGTGAGAGGTATTCGAAACAGAAGGTCACGACTCATCTTTAAAGCATGATAGTTTGTAAAAATTTTCCTTGACTTTTAATAGATGTAGCTTGCTCCCTTGCATTCTGATCTGTTTTGAGCAGAAGATCAGAGTACACAGGAAATGCCCACAATTCTGGATATTCCCTGGGTGCTGTGTGTCAACATCATCAACTGCATTAGAATTCAGTAAAGCCATTTCTTAGAGGGACCGGATTATGATTCAAGCGGGTCATGAAATGATGAATTATCACATTCATCTTAAGAAAGAGTTTCTTATAGATTAGAAACATTTTATCTTATGGCACAAAAACAGACACATAGACCAGTGGAATAGAACAGAGACTCCAGAATTGGAGCCACAAAAGTATGGCCAACTAATCTTTGACAAAGCAGGAAAGACTATCCAGTAGAAAAAAGACAGCCTCTTTAACAAATGGTGCTGGGAGAACTGGACAGCAACATACAGAAGAATGAAACTAGACCACTTTCTTACACCATTCACAAAAATAAACTCAAAATGGGTAAGGACATGAATGTGAGACAGGAAACCATCATAACCCAAGAGGAGAAAGCAGGAAGAAACCACTCTGGCCTCAGCTGCAGCAATTTCTTACTTGACACATCTCCAAAGGCAAGGGAATTAAAAGCAAAAATGAACTATTGGGACCTCATCAACATAAAAAGCTTCTGCACTACAAAAGAAACAATCAACAAAACTAAAAGGCAACCAACGGAATGGGGAAATATATTTGCAAATGACATATCAAACAAAGGGCTAGTATCCAAAATCTATAAAGTACTCACCAAACTCCACACCCAAAAAACAGATAATCCAGTGAAGAAATGGACAGAAGATGTGAATAGGCACTTCTCTAAAGAAGACATCCAGATGTCCAACAGGCACATGAAAAGATGCTCAATGTCAGTCCTCATCAGGAAAATACAAATCAAAACCACACTGAGATATTATCTCATGCCAGTCAGAGTGGCTAAAATGAACAAATCAGGAGACTATAGATGCTGGCGAGGATGTGGAGAAATGGGAACCCTCTTGTACCATTGGTGGGAATGCAAACTGGGGCAGCCACTCTGGAAAACAGTGTGGAGGTTCCTCAAAAATTTAAAAATAGATCTACCCTATTACCCAGAAATCGCACTGCTAGGAATTTACCCAAGGGATATAGGAGTGCTGATGCATAGGGGCACTTGTACCCCAATGTTTATAGCAGCACTTTCAACAATAGCCAAACGATGGAAAGAGCCTAAATGTCCATCAACTGATGAATGGATAAAGAAATTGGGGTTTATATTCACAATGGAATACTACTTGGCAATGAGAAAGAATGAAATCTGGCCTTTTGTAGCAACAAAAGGATGGATGGAAATGGAGAGTGTTATGCTAAGTGAAATAAGTCATACAGAGAAAGATACCATATGTTTTCACTCTTATGTGGATCCTAAGAAACTTAACAGAAGACCATGGGGGAGGGGAAGGAAAAAAAAGTTAGAGAGGGGGAGCCAAACCATCAGAGACTCTTCAAAACTGAGAATAAACTGAAGGTTGATGGGGGGTGGGAGGGAGGGAAGGGTGGGTGATGGGCATTGAGGAGGGCACATGTTGGGATGAGCACTGGGTGTTTGATGTAAACCAATTTGAAAATAAATTTCATATTAAAAAAATAAAGATTTATGATCAGCAAAAAGAAAGAAAGAAAGGAAGAAACATTTTATCTTAGGACGAGAGCTTAGAAATTAGAGGTGAAAGATACAACCATTTGTCATTTATACTTTCCCCTTTATTCATGCACCAAATACATGTTGGTCTTCTGTTTCTATTCTGTTTCTAGGATCTAGTGTTAGTGGGCAATTTTGTGGAGCCAGGCAGGATGTAGAGAAGAATGGAACTAGGCTGTTAGTCACTGAAAAAGTCCTGGAAGCCATTCTGCAAGAAGGATTACTTTGGGACAGGCTAAGTGTTAGCTGTTGGGGGTACAAAGATTAATGGTGTGGTTTTGTCTTGAGGGAGCCTGCCTTTCAGGGGTAGTGGTGGATACAGAAACCAGTCATCGTAATACAGTGACTTAAAAGCTAAGGTAAATGCAGTCTTCAGAGTGAAGTCGAGAAAGGAACCACAAATACAGCCTGAAGTGATGCAGTCAAGGAAGGATTCCTGGAGGAACAGATCTGTGGGCAAGGAGTTGTCTAGGTTGATGACTGAGCATGGGCTTTTCTGGCAGAGAAGGCAGCAAGGAAAAAAGCCCATAAGCAAAAAGCTGCATGGGACAGTGTGCTCTTAGCAATTTGTTGCAACACAAAGTGGGACATGGAAATGGTGAAGAATGAGGTTGACGAGATGAGTGGGGGCCACATCTCTGGGAACCTTGAAAAAAACAATGGATAAAAGGATAGGGGCTATGTAAGGACTGTGACTAAAGGAGTAACATGATCCATATCATGATTTTCTCTGGTGCCTGGAGTGAAAGATAGATTTAAAGCAGGCAAACTAGGGTCAAAGGGAATGGGATTGGGAATACTCACATCATTAAAGTTGAAGGGACCACGTCACCAATTTTAGGGAAGAGGAACAAAGGTGAAGAGGTGAATAAATTGTTCCCATGTCTTACTAATGATTCCGTGTTTCTAGATAAGGGTGAGACTTGACACCCAAGAGGAATCAAGTGAAACTATGAGGAAGGGATATGTGAAATCAGTGTCTTCCAGAATGTTTCCAGAGCCGAAGGGGAGGGTGTCAAGAGGGGACTGGACATTGGACCTTCCTGTGTGCTTTGCTCTTCCTCCCACATCCATCGTGCCCACGTCTTTATACACTGCAGCCCTAGATACCAGGGAACACAGACTCTTCACTCTTGAATATCTCTATGAGGACCACAGATGAAGGTGAAGAAGGAAGAGGAGGGACAGGTCCTTACGGAGAAACAGGGTATGTTCCCCAGCAAATGAAGGTGGTAAAGAAGGATTCAGAAAGGATTTATCTGGTCTGAATGAAGGTGAAGTCTCTGGAGTTTTGGGGCCAGGCGATAGGAGTAAAGAATAAGAGAAGATCCATATTGCATAGTCAAAGACCTAATAATCTATCAGTACCTGGGGGCATCCATTTGTGCACTTCCGACTGGTAACTGTGCCATTACACGGTGTGGTCCTGGATAGTGCTGTGGTATCCAAGAGCAGACTGGCTGCTTAACTCTTCCTCCTCAACCCTATAATCTCCATCAACCATCCACCCAAATAACATGCAAGCAAAGTAAAAGCTCACTAACAATGGTAGGGTAGCCATTCACCCTCCAAAAAATTGGCCCCTAGAGCTCCTCCTGCATGGATACCATGGGGGTGTTCCTGCCACATGCTTAATAGTAGTCAATGCCCTTTCTACCCAACCACCTCTTTTCTCTATTTCCCACAACATTTACTGGGCTATGCATGCTTGGCAATGTGGGCTCACCACTGGGACCGACTCCCCTGCATCTTGTTCTCTCATGGAGGGTGGGCAATGAAGAAAGATTTGTTTCCCCAAAGAGAAGCGATACAGAGCCAGGCATGTAATGCAGCGTGTGTCTGATTTTTCCTGGCAAAGACATGGGTATCTTGGGAGTGATACATGAGCCTTGGTGACTATAAGTTGATATGTTACAGGTTTGGTGGCCCTGGGGACTGAATCCCCTGTGAAGCTTGTTAGACAAATTGATCAATGGATTTTCCATTCCCTGATCAATTTGACTCCTGATAGGCAGGGACCACACAGGAAAGGGTCTCTGACCTGCCAATTCCGTATCCCTAGGAGAGTAACAGTGGGGCCAGCTGTGACACCTCTCTCTGGGTTCCTTTTCTCTGGGAAGAATTTTTCCAGTGTTTCTTAGATCTCCTCCTGAAGACAACTGACTTGTAGTATTCACATCAGGCAGATGGCTGAGTAATGAAGGATCCCAGGAGTCACTTGGGTAATCGTTCTCAAACTTCTGGCCTGTGCCAGGATGACCTTGAATATTTGTTTAACTAGATTTAGTTTTAAGTTATTTTATTTTTTAAGTTTATTTATTTATTCTGAGAGACACACAGAGAGAGAACAAGCAGAGGAGGGGCAGAGAGAAGGAGAGACAGAATCCCAAGTAGGCTCTACACTATTAGCACAGAGCCCATTGTGGGGCTTGAACTCACGAACTGCAAGATCATGACCTGAGCTGAGATCGAGAGTCAGACTCTTAACTGACTGTGCCACCCAGGTGCCCCTTTTATTTAAATAGATTCCTGAGTTCCGTCTCCAAGTTTCTGTCTCAATATGTCTGGTTTTGGGCCTGATAATTTGGATTTTTCACAACCTCTAAATTTTGCTGGTCTCTAGGACACTATTTTGAGAATAGTTGCCCTAGGGTAGTTTCAAAATGTAAGCTTTATCAAAAGTATCACCTTGGGCTCTTGTTAATGTATAACTTTCCACCTTATTCCAGACATACATAGTCAATATCTCCAGGGGAAGAGCCTGAGAATGTACTTTGAAAAAAATTTACAACAATTTTACTTTACTTTATTTTTATTTATATTTTATTGTAGAGATAGATACAAATATATAGGCATAGATAGATATATATCTCCACAATATGTATATAATAACATTTTCCATTTTAAGAATTTTTAAGTGTGCAGGTCTGTGGCATTAAGAACATTCACAATGTTGTACAACCATCACCACTATCCATTTCCAGAACTTTATCATCATTTCCAATAGTACACTGTCCCCGTTAAACAAATTCCACATTCCCCCTCTCCCAACCATTGAAAACCCCTATTCTACTTTCTGTCTCTATGACTTTGCCCATTCTAGGTACCTCATATAAGTGGACTCATAAAGTGCTTATCCTTTTGTGTCTGACTTATCTCACTTAGCATGTTTTCAAGATTCAACCATGTTGCAGCATGTATCAGAATCTCATTCCTTAAGGCTGAATAATATTTCATTTGTATGTATATATCCAATTTTGTTTATCTGTTCATCTGTTTTCATCCTTCAGCTATTGTGGTTAATGCTGGGATGAACTTCAGCAAGAATCTATTTGAGTTTCTTCCTTAAATTTTAGGGGGCATATACCTGGAATTGATGGATCTTGACAATTTACTATTTTTTAAATGTATTTATTTATTTTGAAAGAGAGAGAGAGAGAGCACGAGTGGGGGAGGAACAGAGAGAGAGGGGGAGAGACAGAATCCCAAGTGGGATGTACACTGTCAGCATAAAGCCCAACGTGGGACTCGAACCCATGAACCACAAGATCATGACCTGAGCAGAAATCAAGAGCCTTAAGTGACTGAGCCACCCAGGTGTCTTGAGTTTTATTTCTTTTCTGCAGAATTCTATTTTATTTCTATTGGAAATTCTAACATTGCACCCAGACATTGGAATACACAGGATAAAAAAGATAAATGAGGGGCGCCTGGGTGGCTCAGTCGGTTAAGCGTCCGACTTCGGCTCAGGTCACGATATCGCGGTCTGTGAGTTCGAGCCCCGCGTCGGGCTCTGTGCTGACGGTCAGAGCCTGGAGCCTGTTTCAGATTCTGTGTCTCCCTCTCTCTGACCCTCCCCCGTTCATGCTCTGTCTCTCTCTGTCTCAAAAATAAATAAACGTTAAAAAAAAAATTAAAAAAAAAAATAAATGAAGCGTAAGCTCCCCCCAAAAGTTAGAAGGGGACGGGATTCAAAGTTCAGGTGGATGTTTTTAAGAGGCACCCATTCATAAAATAATCATACAAACAATTATTTAATAACACTAGAGGTGAATGTGGTGGATGGCAGAGTGTCCATGAGAACATATATCTGGTGGAGACGATGTACCTGAGAAATAAGGGTTATGGGCAGGATTCAGCCAGGCAACAGCTTGTCTAACTCCTGACATTCACAGCAGAATCTTCTCATTCTTCCCTTACAAGTAGTTGGTCTGTACCACCATCCCTGCAGACCCATGATCGCCAGACCAGTACATTTCACCTCCAAGATAATAGTGCCTATGGGGTGCTCTGCAGGCCCTTCAACATCTTCCCAAGATATTTTCTCCTCCCTAACATGTTGCTTTTCTCTTATCCCATCTCTTTGAAAGCTAACACCATCAACTTCTGCACTCAGGGAATGTTTTTGCTCCAGTGTTCTCCATGGGGCTGATTTTGACCCTTCTGGAACAATTTCTGGTTATCCCAACACAGTGCTGGCATCTCGTGGCTGAAGGCCAGGGATGCTGTTAAACATCATGTGATATACAGAACAGTCCCCTGTGGAAAATAATCAGGCCAAAAATGTCAATATTATGGAGACTGAGAAACCCTGGTCTAGACAAGTGTTGAGAAGTAATATTTTTTTTTATTTAAAAAAAAAAAATTTTTTTTAACGTTTATTTATTTTTGAGACAGGGAGAGACAGAGCATGAACGGGGAGGGTCAGAGAGAGAGGGAGACACAGAATCTGAAACAGGCTCCCGGCTCTGAGCTGTCAGCGCAGAGCCCGACGCGGGGCTCGAACTCACGGACCGCGAGATCATGACCTGAGCCGAAGCCGGCCGCTTAACCGACTGAGCCACCCAGGCGCCCCTGTTGAGAAGTAACATTAAAATTTTTATCTAAAAAAATCTCAACCATTCTCTTTATTATTTAGTGATATTGAAATGTTATGTAAAACAAATCTCGATTTTTCATTTTTGTCTTAGGCTGCTTGATGTTTTGCATTGTGGTTAGATTTAAATGACATAAGATGTACCATTTTGATTATCTTCAAGTGTACATTCTGTGCACTTGGCATCCATATCTCTCCAGAATGTTTTCATCCTCCCAAATTGAAACTCTGTCCCCGTTGACACTAACCCTCTATCTCGTCCCTTCTTCCAGCCCCTGGAAACCACCATTTGACTTTCTGTCTCTGTGAGTTTGACTCCTCTTGGTACCTCATATGAGTAGAATCATATAAAATGTATCCATTCACAACGTCTCCATTTTGAAATTCTCAACTTTCAAAACTTGAACTTCTGACGTCCACTTTTCTTCCAAATATGCTCCATCCACAGCCCTCCCTGTCTCGATGGATACACTTCCGTTCTTTCATTGTTCAGGCCCCAAACCCTGAAACCAATCTTGGCTCCTCTTTATCTCATCCCTGTATCCTGACTGACAACAAATCATCTTGGCTCTTCCTTCTAATCATAGTTCCAGGGAGCACTTCTCAACACTTACACTGTCACCTCCCTGCTCCTAGCTAACTATACATATTTCACTTGGTTTACTGCAGTCATCTCCAAGCAGACTTTCTCACACCTTGCAATCCACTCTCAACCAGGCAGCTGGAATGATCTGTGAAATCCTGTCATATAGTGTCTGTCTGCCCCAAACCCTGCTATGACTCCTCACATTGAGTAGGGAAAGGGTTACGATAGGCATGGAGAGATAAGGGACCGTCAGGGAGGCAGGATGCAGCTACAAATGGGAGGCTGAAGAAGGAGCAGTGGCAGTGAAGTTCAGGGGGAAGAAAGAGGATAAGGTAAACTTGTTCTGGAACTGCCCAGGCTAGGCGGCATGCGTGGATTCTCACAAACTTTCTGATAAGGTCCCAATAAAAAGCCAGGGACAGAAATCCTCAGTGGCAACCCAGTTGGGATGCCACACTTTCTCTCAGTAAATTCTATCACTTTTCTCTGTTGTCCACAAGATTCATTCTTCGACTCCGTGAGACAAGGACCAGCGTCTCTCCCACCCTGCTGTAACAACATCACTCAGAACAAATAAAGGCGAAAGTCCTTGAAAGGCAGGGAAAGCCTCAGCTAATCAGCCCTGGATACCTGTCCTTCTCTTGCACTATGGTTCCATCACTCCTTCAGCCACGTCCTCCCCAGGCAACCTCCCACCTTAAGGGCTTTGTATTAACCTTTCCATCTGTTCGGGGCATGTTTCCACAAGATGTGCATTCACCTTCTTCACAATGTAACGTACTCAGTGAGGTTTATTAAGAACACGGTTTTTATTGTGACAACCCGTTCTCCCCATACACCTGTACCTGTTTATCCTTGTGGTAGTTGAGCCTAAAATATGACTGACACAGTAAAAAATCAGTAAACAAATAAATGTTCTAAAGGGGCTCCTAGTAACATTGTTTCCTGACCCCAGTTGATTGGCCCAAGGTGGAAAGAGAACATATTTGTGTGGATTAGAATTGTTTCCTGGGATTTTCTTTCTTTCTTTCTTTCTTTCTTTCTTTCTTTCTTTCTTTTTTCTTTTCTTTTCTTTTCTTTTCTTTTCTTTTCTTTTCTTTTCTTTTCTTTTCTTTTCTTT
>NC_064816.1:6441341-6453897 GCF_023721935.1 Panthera uncia | reverse complement strand
TTTCTTTTCTTTTCTTTTCTTTTCTTTTCTTTTCTTTTCTTTTCTTTACATCTGAGTAACCAAAGTAATTCCAGTTCTGAAAAATGCAGCTATGAGGTATGAGAGGTGAGAACTGCTGATCTCCATGTCTGTTTCCACTTGAAAGCAGCCAGTTTGAGAAAATAAAGCCGGTAGTCTGAAAGGAAATCCTCATGGTGTTTGAGCCCCAGTGTTTAGTTGTGCCAGTGCCCAGCTGATCCGTCTCTCAGCTATGTTCAGATGAATCAGAGAATTCTCTTCCGTAACTTGTGGCCCAACCACACCTGTCTAGTGCAGCCTTATCTTTACATGAGACAGGATCATGAGGTGATAATATCCACTGAAAATCAGCAAGGAGTGCTGTGACAGACCCTCCACCTTCCAGCTCAAGGCCTTATCAAGCAGTCATTGGCAAATTGTAACTCACACACATCTCCTGTGGTAAGCTGAATAATAGCCTCCCAAAGATGTCCATGTACTATTCTGCAGAAGCTGTGAATGTGCTACTTTAGATGGCAAAAGGCACTTTGGGAGTGTCATTTAGTTAAGGATCTTGAGATAGGAAATGGACTCCGAATTATCTGGGTCGGCACGATGTAATCCTCAAGGTCCTAGGAAGAGCAAGCAGGAGGGCTAGAGGGAGATTTCAAGATGTTGTACTTTGTACTTTGAAACTGAAAGTAGGATCCATGAGCCAACGAATGCAGGGGGGCTCTAGAATTTAGAAAGGCAAGGAAAAGGACTTTCTCAGGCACCTCCAAAAGGAAAGCAATCCTGCTGATACATTTTAGACTTTTGACCTCCAGAATGTAAAATAATAAATTGTATCATTTGAAACTACTAGACTTATGGCAACGCAAAACAGATTCAATAGGAAATTAATATACCTCTCTTCCAAAATTTGCCTATCTTATTGCCACTGGCTAGGTCAGGTACCCATTATCTCTCTCCTTGACCATTTCAACTGTCTCCTAACTGATCCCTATGGCTCCAATTCTCCCACTCAGAGTAATCCTAAGGTCCTCATATGATACCTTTGAATACAGCATGTTTTGGTTCTCAAATGATTACAAAATCTTTAGCATGTCAAGTTTGACTCTCAATGGTCTGTCTTCCATCTACATTTACAGGCTTATTACTTTCTTTTTTCTTTTTTAAAAATTATTTACTTATTTATTTTTGGAGAGAGACAACATAAGTGGTAGAGTGAAAGAGAGGGAATCTTTTTTTTCTTATGTTTGTAAGATAATTTTTTTTTTTTTAATTTACATCCAAGTTAGTATATAGTACAACAATTTCGGGAGTAGATTCCTTAATGCCCCTTACCCATTTAGCCAATCCCCCCTCCCACAACCTCTCCAGCAACCCTCTGTGTGTTCTCCATATTTAAGAGCTCTTATGTTTTGTCCCCCTCCCTGTTTTTATATTACTTTTGCTTCCCTTCCCTTATGTTCATCTGTTTTGTATCTTAAAGTCCTCATATGAGTGAAGTCATATATTTGTCTTTCTCTGACTAATTTCACTTAGCATAATACCCTCTAGTTCCATCCATGGAGTTGCAAATGGCAAGATTTCATTCTTTTTGATTGCCGAGCAATACTCCATTGTATATATATACCATGTCTTATCCATTCATCCATCGATGGACATTTGGGCTCTTTCCATACTTTGGTTATTGTTGATAGTGCTGGTATAAACATTGGGTTGCATGTGCCCCTTCAAAACAGCACTACTGTATCCATTGGATAAATAGTGCAATTGCTGGGTCATAGGGTAGTTCTATTTTTAATTTTTTGAGGAAACTCCAGACTGTTTTCCAGAGTGGCTGCACCAGTTTGCATTCCCACCAGTAGTGCAAAAAATACCCTCTTTCTCCGCATCCTCGCCAACCTCTATTGTTGCCTGAGTTGTTAATGTAAGCCATTCTGACCGGTATGAGGTGGTATCTCATTTGTGGTTTTGATTTGTATTTCCCTGATGATGAGTGATGTTGAACATCTTTTCATGTGTCTGTTAGCCATCTGGATGTCTTCTTTCAAAAAGTGTCTGTTCATGTCTTTTGCCCATTTATTCACTGGATTAGTTGTTTTTTGGGTGTTGAGTTTGGTAAGTTCTTTATAGATTTTGGATACTAACCCTTTATCTGATATGTTGTTTGCAAATATCTTCTCCCATTCCATCGGTTGCCTTTTAGTTTTGCTGATTGTTTCCTTCACTGTGTAGAAGCTTTTTATCTTGATGAGGTCCCAATAGTTCATTTTTGCTTTTGTTTCCTTTGCCTCTGGAGACATATTGAGTAAGAAGTTGCTGCGGCCAAGGTCAAAGAGATTTTTACCTGCTTTCTCCTCTAGGATTTTGATGACTTCCTGTCTTAGATTTAGGTCTTTCATCCATTTTGAGTTTATTTTTGTGTATGGTGTAAGAAAGTGGTCCAAGTTCATTTTTCTGCATGTTGCTGTCCAGTTTTCCCAGTGCCACTTGCTGAAGAGACTGTCTTTATTCCATTGGATATTCTTTCCTGCTTTGTCAAAGATTAGTTGCCCATACATTTGAGGGTCCATTTCTCTATTCTGTTCCATTGATCTGAGGGTCTCTTCTTGTGCCAGTACCATACTGTCTTGATGATTACAGCTTTGTAATATGTCCTGAAGTCTGAGATTGTGATGCCTCCAGCTTTGGTTTTCTTTTTCAGGATTGCTTTGGCTATTTGGGGTCTTTTGTGGTTCCCTACAAATTTTAGGATTGTTTGTTCTAGCTCTGTGAAGAATGCTGGTGTTATTTTGATGCGTATTGCATTGAATATGTAGATTGCTTTGAGTAGTATCAACATTTTAACAATATTTGTTTTCCTATCCAGGAGCATGGAATATTTTTCCTTTTTTTTTTTTTTTTTTTTTGGTGTCTTCTTCAATTTCTTTCATAAGCTTTCTACAGTTTTCAGTGTAGAGATTTTTCACCTCTTTGGTTAGATTTATTCCTAGGTATTTGATAGTTTTTGGTGGAAAGAGAGAGAATCTTAAGTAGGGTCTAGACCTACCAGGGGTTTGATTCCAACACCTGAGATGATGACACTGAGGTCATGATCTGAGCTGAAATCAAGAGTCAGATGCTTAACTGAGTAAGCCACCCAGGCACCCCCAGGCTTATTCCCAATAACTCAGCCATTAAGTTCTATATATATTCCTAAAATACTTCATTCTTGCATGTCTGTTAAATGTCACCCAAGCCTATTATCCAGTTAAATTTCTACTCGTTATTTGTTATTCATCACGTAAGCATATATTTTCCTATAGAAGTTTTCCCTGAATACCAAGTGTTGCCAAATTGTGGAAAAACTAGACCTTCATGCATTCCTGGTGGGAATGTACATTGGGCAGTCACTGGGGAAAACAGTTTGGCAGTTGCTTAAAAACTTAAAGATAAACTTACCATATGAACCAGCAATTCCAACCCTAGGTATCTACCCAAGAGAAATAAAAACACACGTTGACACAAACACATGTGCTCAAGTACACACAGCAGCATTATTTATAATGACACGAAACTGGAAATGTCCAAATGTGTGCCAACGGACAAGTAGATTAAAAAATTAGTACATCCACACATTTGAATACTGTTCTGCAATTAAAAGAAACAAAACGTTGATACATAGTTCCACATGGATGGCTCTGAAAAAACATACGCTGAGTAGAAGACCAATACAAAAGACTACACATTGTATGATTGCATCTATATAAAATATCTGGTAAAGCAAATTAATAGAGACAGTGATAAGTGATTTCCTAGGATTGAGGTGGGAGTCAATAGTAACTGCAAATGGGCACAAGGGAATGTTATGAGGTAAAGGAAATATTCTAAAAGTGGATTGCAGTAATAATCACATAATTCTACAAATTTATGAAAATCATTGAATTTACATTATCATTGGGTAAATTTTGTATATGTAAATCATGCCTCAAAAATTATTTTAAAAAAGTTGAAAGAGTTTTCTTGGAATTATTCAGGATGTTTTCAAAACTTTTACCTTTGTTTTCAAAACGATCTATGACACACCACATTATGCTCACCACTGTGTATTGCAACGATTTGGACCCCTCCTTGATTTGGACACAGTAGCCAATAAATTCACATTGGTGTCAACTTAATGGAATCAAAGTGAATTGGAGCTACATCAAATAAGCCTTTCCTCTCTAACAGATTATAATTTTAGAGTAATTTTGCAGTCCTATGTTCCCAATGATTAGTTTCTTTTTTTTTTTTTCTCTCCAGAAGTTTGAACTCCTTTCATGATATGGTGTTGTACATTATAGCTTTACCACCTGTCTTAGCTTGGATTCTCAGAGAAGCAGATGCTTAGACAAGGGTTTATGTGCAAGCACTTTATTGGAAAGAACAAGGAACATGGAACATGGGTGAGAGGAGAAGTGATACATGGAAGAAAATACATTAGGGGCGCCTGGGTGCCTCAGTTGGTTGAGTGTCCGACTTCGGCTCAGGTCATGATCTCATGGTTTGTGGGTTCGAGCCCTGTGCTGGGCTCTGGGCTGACAGCTCAGAGCCTGGAGTCTGCTTCAGATTCTGTGTCTCCCTCTCTCTCTGCTCATGCTCCCCCCACTCATGCTCTGTCTCTCTCTGCCTCTCAAAAATAAAGAAACATAATTAAAAAAATTTTTTTTAAAAAGAAGAAAATACATTAGAATTAAGTTTATGTTCAGTCTGCTACCACAGGGAAGGAGCAGAATTTCATCCTGTGGGGCAATTCCGGAAAGTGGTACAAAATACAAACCTCAGAATTATCCAGTCTAGTGTGTGAAAGACATGCCATACCCTATAGGTCTCCATGAAGGGCTGTCTTTGTGTGGGCATAATTCTCTGTCACTTCCACCACCACCTAGTGGGGAAAGTTGGTTCTGGCTAGGCTATCATTTGGCAGTCATGCAGTGGACATGGTGAGGGGTCCCAGGGAAGAAATGGGAGAGAAATGTGGGAGAAATGTTGACAGCGTCTACTAGTCCATCTTTCACTGAACACTCAGTGAAAGTGAGTGTTTCTATCCACGTTATTCCCCCAAAGTGAATTATGTTCTGAACACATTCCACATGTGTGTAATTACCATTCCTGATGGCACCTCCAGAGAGTCCCAGAAACCACACTAGAAAATAACTTTTATTCTATTGTCTTCACTATTGTATGTTTTAGGATCTTAGAGGGTATATCTTATTTATTTATTTATTTATTTATTTATTTATTTATTTATTTAGAGGGTATATCTTAAAATTGCATATATGGGAAATAAAAATCAAATGAAAGAAGGAAAGGAAGAAAAGGAGGAAAGATGGAAAGATCACAAAGAATGAAGCAACATCTCAGAGTTTCCCAAGGCAGGATATTACTATGAACATGATCATAGAAATCTAGATTCTGATTTTGAAGTTGAAAATCACATCACTATTCTTATACAAAGAAGAATGGAAACTCCACGTCAGTTAGCCAGGCTCTACCCAATTCCATCTTATTCTCCTCTTTTGAAAAGTGGGGTGAATGAGAGGAAATGTCTCCACACACGTTTTCAAGATGACAGAAAATCATACATGCGAAGGAAAAGGCACAGTTCTGAGAAGGTAAGCACTTTTGAATGACCACATAGGATTTTATTCCATTTCTTGTGGGGAAAACAAGCACACAAACAAAAGGTGAAGAGCCTTTCACGAAGATGATGCCAAAGGCAAAGAAGGAAGCCCCTGCTGTTCCCAGAGCCGAAGCCAAAGCAAAGGTTTTGAAAGCCAAGAAAACAGTGATAAAAGGCGTCCACAGTCATAAAAAAAAAAAAAAAAGATCCACATGTCACTTACTTTCTGACCACCCAAGACACTGCATCTCCTAAGGCAGCCCAAATATCCCTGGAAGAGAGCCCCCAGGAGACACAAGCTGACACTATGCCATCATCAACTTTCCCTGACTACTGAGTCAGCCATGAAGAAAATAGAAGACAACAACACACTTGTGTTCATTGTGGATATCAAGGCCAACAAGCACCAGAACAAACAGGCTGTGAAGAATCTCTATGACATTGATGTGGCCAGGGCCAACACTCTGATCAGGCCGAATGGAGAAAAGAAAGCATATGTTCAACTGGCTCCTGACTATGACACTTTGCAGTTGTCAACAAATTGGGATTTTCTAAACTAAGTCCAGCTGGGACACCTGGGTGGCTCTGTTGAGCATCTGACTTCAGCTCAGGTCATGAGCTCATGGTTCGTGGGTTAGAACCCCGCATTGGGCTCTGTACTGTCAGCTCAGTGCCTGGAGCCTGCGTCAGATTCTGTCTTCCTCTCTCTCTGCCCCTCCCCCACTTGTGCCCTGTCTCTCAAAAATAAATAAACATTAAAAAAATTAAAAAAATAAACTAAGTCCAGCTGGCTAAATACAAGTTTTTTCACCACTAAAAAAAATTGAGGTGAAGAACATCAACATTTTAGAGCATTATTCTTGCAGCAAACACAGCAACGTTTGATATGACAAGTCCTTCAAGCCTAAAGACCGTTAGAAATCTTAAGAATGGCTGCAAGAAAGCTGATCAAACATGGAAATTTATCGACAGCATATGGAGAAGCAAAGTCCAAAATGTTTTATGGAGGAATTGTTGAGGAGAGACTAATACAAAAACAAATAGAAGGGAAGTCATGGGTGCTTTGGGAATAGAATAAATCAAACATGTTCATTAGAGGAGAAAAAGAGACAGATTTAATCTCACATTTGCTTTTGGGACCTACAATGTCCACGTGGCTTCAAAGCTAGTGGCCCATCATGGCCATGAGGTTGCTCTGCTGAGGAATCTTTGCAGGGCCCCCTTCACATCCTTGTTCCTCAAGCTGTAGATGAAGGGGTTCAACATGGGGGTCACCACAGTGTACATCACTGAGGCAATCGAACTTCTCTGGGAAGAATGGGTCACAGCAGAAGTGAGGTAGACCCCCAGGCTTGTTCCATAGAACAGACAGACCACAGAGAGGTGAGACCCACAGGTGGAAAATGCTTTATACTTGCCCTCACTGGACGACATCCTCATTAAGGAGGAGACAATCTGAGAGTATGAGAAGAGGATCCCAGTGAGAGGAAACACACACAGCAGTGCAGTGGCAACATACAAGCAGATGTTATTGATGAGGGTGTCAGAGCAGGCTGCCTTAAGAATCTGAGCCAGTTCACAGAAGAAATGTGGAATTTCAGTGCCTGTACAGAAGGTCAGCCGCCTCACCAGTAGAATATGAATCAAGGAGACCCAGAAAAGGGCGAGCCAACAACTCAGAACCAGGAGGACACAGAGTCGTGGGTTCATGATGACTGTGTAGTGTAGGGGGTGGCAGATGGCCACAAACCAGTCATAGGCCATCACAGTCAGGAGGAAATCGTCCATTCCAGCAAAAATCATAAAAAAATACACTTGAATGAGGCATTCTATATAGGAAATGCCTTTACTGCATTCCTGGATGTTCACCAGCATCTTTGGGACAGTGGTGGAGATGAAACAAATGTCAACAAAGGACAGGTTGGAGAGGAAGAAGTACATTGGGGTGTGGAGGTGAGAGTCAGAGCTGACAGCCAGGATGATGAGAAGGTTTCCAAGCACAGTGACCAGATACATGGATAGGAACATGCCAAAGAGGAGAGGCTGCAGTTCTGGATCATCTGAGAGACCCTGGAGGAGGAATACTGATACTTCTGTCTGGTTTTCTGCTTCCATGTATCTGGTGTGTTTGCTGGAGAAGGAGGCAAAAGCAGCCTTCAGTGAAGAGTCAACTGACACCTCCTAGTCATCACCTTTTTGCATGGATATCCTTTTTGCATCCATTCTACACGGATATCCTTCACTCTCAATCAGTCCTTCCAAATCTAGTGATTCACTCATTGAAGTCATAGCCCAAATCCATTTAAATGTATGCAATCATTCAGACTATCTTTAATTTATCAGAAATCTTTCTCATTGTATCTCTTACTCACTGGTTCTAATTCTATTCAAATCTATGGATATAAACCAATTTCTTCCTTGATATGATCTTCCAAAATCATTGAAGACAAATAAGGTATTCTCTTTGATAACCTCCATAACTGCCCTTATTCTAAAAACCCTAAAATAGTGATTAAGATAGGTTTTCAACTCAAACACCCTTGACTTTGTGATCTGATGTGTCCTGTTATTGTCACAGTTAACTCTTTTTTTTTTTCCCTAAAAATGTGGTCACTGCTATTACTTTCTTTATGATGATTCAAAATGCTTTTGTGCACAGTAGGATGTAAAAAATGATAACTATTTTTTATTAATCTATTCCTTTTATGAGAATTGTTTGTTGATATATAACTGTCATAAAAATCATTATAGACCTATGATTTAAAAAAAGGAATCTTGAGTCAGACCTTCTAGAATAAAACTTTGGTGCACCAGTCTACTTTCTGTGTGACCTTGACAGAGTTAATTAAAATCATGAGACTACAGATACCTCAGTTTACAATGAGAGTAGTAAATTTCCCTGCTTTACAAGCCTGGTCAGTGAATTAAACAAGATAATGCATGTTATGTTTCTATTGTGTTTTTTGTGACATACAGTGGACACTTGACAAATATGAGCTTCTGTTCTTAGTATCACAAGAACTTTGTCATTTATGGTTATCATTTATCAATATTCTACTCAGACTGGGCAGCCATCAAAGATGGAATTCTAATCATTAAAAAATTTTTTTTAAGTTTATTTACTTATTTTAAGAGAGAGAGAGCACATGCCTGGAAAAGGGAGAGGGAGAATCCCAAGCAGGTTTTGCATGGTCAGTGCAGTCTGTTGGGGACTGGCACTCATGAACCATGAGATCATGACCTGAGCTGAAATCAAAAGTCAGATAGCTTAACTGACTGAGCCACCAAGGTCCCCCAGAATTCTGATCATGATAAGCACATCAGGTCTGGTAGTTCTGCTGACCACCATGTAGCACTTCTAGTTAATGAAGGCTCTATACCTCCCTCTTTCAGATATCACCTGCCAGGTGGATTCCACCACAAGGGAGGCAAAACATATGGACTACATAAATAAGGGGGGGGGAATCACAAAACCACTAAAATGAAATACAAAGCATGTGTGAGTGTATGTGCTCCTGTGTACATGCTCACAAGTGAGATGTGTTGTATTAAGATCAGAGGAGTTAATTGCCAAAAATGATTGATTTATTGATTGATTGAAAAATATTCAAAGCTATAAATTGAAGCATCCTAAAAATTGAAAATATATGTTTATTTCCTCTGTGATAGAAAAAATTTCAATATTATTAGTGTCTATAGAATGTTAATTATTAAAAGGAAAACAGGGATGTCTGGGTGGCTCAGTCAGTTGAGAATCTGACTTTGCCTCAGGTCAGGATTTCCAGCTTCGTGAGCACATCGGCTGTCTGTGCTGACAGCTCAGAGCCTAGAGCCTTCTTCAGATTCTGTGTCTCCCTCTCTCTCTGTCCTTCCCCCGCTCGTGCTCTGTCTCTGTCTCTCTCTCTTTCAAGAAATTAAATCAACATTAAAAATTTTTTAATTAAAAAATTTTAGTTAAAGGGAAAACAGAATTTTGGGGGACCAATTTACCCCAGGAGATGGGTAGGAAAGACTTCTCTGAAATATGAATATCTGAGCTGCAAGAGGAAAGATGGGTAAATGTTAAAAGGGAAATTAGGTAAGGCCACAAATTTGAGGTGGAAAGAATAGAATTTGCACTTTCTCCGTGGTTGGGTGAGGTCGGTAATGGAAAGGATTTGAGAAGTCAGTAAGATGGAGGGCAGACAGTGAGGGTCAGGAGGGACAGAGTGTGTGAGGAGCACATGTGGAGAAAGCATCCTGTATGATTCCTTATTGTGGCCATGATGTTAATATATATATATATATATATATATATATATATATATATATATATATTTAAGCGGGTCAGAAATTAAGATGTTTCTGCTCACTTGTCTTTGCAGGGACTTACAATGTGTCTGCATATAGCAGGTGTTCAATACATGCAAATGTTAGATGTGCAATAAAGATTGAGACCAAAAGCATCAATAATAATGCAGAAAAATAATATAATAATATAATGAATAGTGCAAATTCATCATATACCTGAATGTAGATACACAATAGAATAGCAGAGTAAATACAGTGCATTCATATCTATTTAAAAGGGTAATACACCATGAACAAGTCATACCTATTCTAGGAATGGAAAGATGGTTTAACGCTAGGATGTTTGAAAAAACAATTCATCACAAATACAGGGAAATTAAGAGGAATTATAACCATAATCACCATAGAAAATAAATTTGAGGAAATGTAGCATCTATTTTCATGGTTGGCAGCCAGGACACAGCCTCTCACCAAAGGAGGAATCTAAGAACAATTTCTTAACCCAATAGAGGATGCTGTTTAAAACTGTAGCCAACAGGGTCCCTCCATTCAAACACTAAAACATTTGTGTTAAATTCATGAAAAGGCTAAGGCAGTCCACATTCTCATGAACATTTAAAAAGACTGATGAAAAAAGGAAATTAGCCTGAGAACCAAATGTCAGAAACAATGATGTTACTTGTAGATACACTGTGGACAGTAAAGGTAAACACAACAATACTGACTATTAAGTGCTCTAAGTAAGTCGAATCTGCCAGCAAAAACAGAGAACATTATCAAAAAATCCAATCACATGGGAAACAAACTAGGCAATATCTTGGGCTTAATAGATCTTCAGTGAGTAGTTAAGAAATAAATGATGGGGCAGGAAATCAAACAGGAGCCTACTATTTATGGGAAAGAATAGAGAAGAGGAGGAAACTCACTAGAAAATAACTCTTACTGGAAGAGGCTCTAGATTCTGAGAGAGGTAAGGAGACTTAGCAAGAGCTGGAAAAGACTGGTTTAAGTAGCAAGTAAAGCACCTTCAAACTACAATGACTTCAGCTTTGTTGACTAATTAAATATGGGGCTGCTCCAGTCTCATTATTCTAGAGGTAAAGCCAGCATCCACTTTCTCGTCCCTTTTCTTCATACTCCTCCAGCCCTTACTGGAGAGCAATGATCCTACCCTCTGTGATGGTTATCACTGAAGCTTTCTTTTCTCTGCAGTGTGTCCAGAAGTAGCTCATTTGGGTTTTCCCCTAGGCTGGTATCAGAGAATTATAGGACAGGGACAGCAGGGATATGTTATTATCATCTCAAAGATGGAGTTCTTAGAGCTGCTCATTAAATAAATTGTTCTACTGACTTTCCTCTCTCCAAACAATTCAGTTCCCTTGGGATACAAAAATAAAAGAATGGAAAAAAATCAGACAATGTCGTGTTTAATGTAGGCAACAATGGGCAAAGCTGAAGGCATTTTCTCCAAGGAGAAATTCTCTTGTGTTTGGTTTGACTGAAATGACAATGTATCCCCTAAGGAACGTTTCATTCCTGCAAGAACCAAAATCAGGAATGAACATTCTGTGATGTTCATCCCTTGAAGACTCTTTAGAGATTTCAAAGATCACTTGTGGCTGACAGTGTCATGAGGACAAACAGATTCTTTCTGAAGAAAAGCAGAGTGATTAACGCTTTTGACTGTTGAAAGGACTAAGGAAATGAAGAGTGAAAATATCCCTTGACATTTGCTAGTGACATAGAATCCTTTGTTGATGTTAGATAGGGCTCCATTTTTTACCTCTGAAGTGAGGGATAGGGGCACAAACCATCCATGTAGAGAAGCTTGAGGAGTATTGAGGAAATAGAGGTGCCAGTATAAATCACCTATTAAGTTTGTCAGGGAAGGTGAGATAGAGGTAAAATATTGCATAAAGAAATTATGGAGTATGGTTAGTTGACAAAATTTTTGCTTAATGGAAAATATGCAGCAGTTGTAACTTGAAAGAGACTGGTCATATTCAGTGCAGGTATTTGAATCCTCAACACGTCCTGGCTACACACTTCACAGGATGCATATACACTCTAAGTCAATGACAATCATGATGTGCTCTATATCTCCAATACGTGGGATACATGGGTTCAGAAATCAGGCTTGTTAGTAGAAGCAGCCCTGTGTAATGTCACTCCCAGTGAGCAACCTAGGCAGTATTTGCTTCAGGTCTCCTCAACTCTGCCATCAGCAAGTTTAAAGGTCTTGACACCTAAAAGGGTAGCACTTCCAGAGACATGGCAGGAGTCCCATTGGACCTGAAGCTATCTGACTACCTGGCACCTGAGGTCCCTCATGCCAGGAGAAGGAGTCACTATCTTGGCAAAGTTGATTGAACCTGGTCACCAATGTCATTGTGTGAGCATGGCAATGGACATGCACTGGTACCCTACTGTGCTCAGTCAGTGGATGGGAGCAGCCCAAAAGCATCCTCGGAGCAAAGACAGTGGTGGCAACAGATGGCTGTCAGGCAGTTATGCTCCCACAGCAAGAGACCTTTGTGGTGGGAACTTGGGGAATTGCAGCAGCTTCCTTCAGCTGAGAGCAATTCTCTAAGAGGGCTGAAGGCTGAGGGCTGCTGTCAG